>NW_026736669.1:0-62471 GCF_949786415.1 Peromyscus eremicus | reverse complement strand
ATTGGACTAAGAGGGATCTACTGTTCTTGTCAGTTTCCTAAGCAGAATTGAACTAGATATGGCCGTGTGTGTAGGAAGCACAGTTCTTTTGTTCTGAGCAAGCTCACTGTTTGGTCCCCATAGAAACAGTAGAGTAGAAGAGTGCTCTTTTCTCAAAAGCAGAGTGTGTTTCTTGTAAAGCGAGCTAGTGTTTGTTTCCCAGTCCTAAATGGAGTTGAGTCACATGCAGTTTCGGGTCCTATGAGCAAGAGTTGTTTTTTGGTAAGAAGAGTCACTATTGTGCTCCCATTGCCATACACAGGGCAAATAGCACTGGCGTCGGTTCCCAGCTTGTACAGTGTATTTTACTGAAGAGGAGCTACTGTTCTTGTCAGTTTCCTAAGCAGAATTGAACTAAATATGGCCTTGTGTGTAGGAAGCACAGTTCTTTTGTTCTGAGCAAGCTCACTCTTTCTGGCCCTATAGGAAACACAGTAGAGTAGAAGAGTGATCTTTTCTCAAAAGCAGAGAGAGTTTCAAGTAAGGCCAGCTATTGTTTATTTCGTAGTTCTAAATGGAGTTGAATCACATGCAGTTTTTGGTCCTACGAGCAAGAGTTGTTTTCTGGTAAGGAAAGTCACTATTGTGCTCCCATTGCCATTCACAGTACAAATAGCACTCGCGTCTGTTCCCAGCAAGTACAGTGTATTGGACTGAAGAGGAGCTACTGTTCTTGTCAGTGTCCTAAGCAGAGTTGAACTAGATATGGCCCGTGTGTGGAGGAAGCACAGTTCTTTTGTTCTGAGCAAGCTCATTTTTCTGACACCATAGGAAACACAGTAGAGTTGAAGAGTGCTCTTTTCTCAAAAGCAGAGTGTGTTTCTCATTAGTAGAGCTAGCGTTTGTTTCCCAGTCCTAAATGGAGTTGAATCCCATGCAGTTTCTGGTCCTACAAGCAAGAGTTGTTTTCTGGTAAGAAGAGTCACTATTGCGCTCCCATTGCCCTACACAGTGCAAATAGCACTCGCTTCTGTTCCCATCAATTACAGTGTATTGGACTGAAGAGGAGCTACTCTTCTTGTCATTTTCCTAACCAGAGTTGAACTAGATATGGCCCATGTGTATAGGAAGCACAGTTCTTTTGTTCGTTGCAAGCTCACTCTTCGTACACCATAGGAAACACAGTAGAGTAGAAGAGTGCTCTTTTCTCAAAAGCAGAGTGTGTTTCTCATTAAGGCTTGCTAGCGTTTGTTTCCTAGTCCTAAATGGAGTTGAATCACATGCAGTTTGTGGTCCTACGAGCAAGAGTTGTTTTCTGGTAAGAAGAGTCACTATTGTGCTCCCATTGCCATATACAGTGCATATAGCACTCGCGTCGGTACCCAGCAAGTACAGTGTATTGGACTGAAGAGGAGCTACTGTTCTTGTCAGTTTCCTAAGCAGAGTAGAACTAGATATGGCCCATGTGTGTAGGAAGCACAGTTCTTTTGTTCTGAGCAAGCTCACTGTTTTGGCCCTATAGGAAACACAGTAGAGTAGAAGAGTGACCTTTTCTCAAAAGCAGAGAGAGTTTCAAGTAAGGCCAGCTATCGTTTATTTCCTAGTTCTAAATGGAGTTGAATCACATGCAGTTTTTGGTCCTACGAGCAAGAGTTGTTTTCTGGTACTGAAAGTCACTATTGTGCTCCCATTGCCATTCACAGTGCAAATAGCACTCGCGTCTGTTCCCAGCAAGTACAGTGTATTGGACTAAGAGGATCTACTGTTCTTGTCAGTTTCCTAAGCAGAATTGAACTAGATATGGCCGTGTGTGTAGGAAGCACAGTTCTTTTGTTCTGAGCAAGCTCACTGTTTGGACCCCATAGGAAACACAGTAGAGTAGAAGAGTGCTCTTTTCTCAAAAGTAGATTGTGTTTCTTGTAAGGCGAGCTAGTGTTTGTTTCCCAGTCCTAAATGGAGTTGAGTCACATGCAGTTTCTGGTCCTATGAGTAAGAGTTGTTTTTTGGTATGAAGAATCACTATTGCGCTCCCATTGTCATACACAGGGCAAATAGCACTGGCATCGGTTCCCAGCATGTACAGTGTATTGGACTGAAGAGGATCTACTGTTCTTGTCAGTTTCCTAAGCAGAATTGAACTAAATATGGCCGTGTGTGTCGGAAGCACAGTTCTTTTGTTCTGAGCAAGCTCACTGTTCTGGCCTTATAGGAAACACAGTAGAGTAGAAGAGTGATCTTTTCTCAAAAGCAGAGAGAGTTTCAAGTAAGGCCAGCTATCATTTATTTCGTAGTTCTAAATGGAGTTGAATCACATGCAGTTTTTGGTCCTACGAGCAAGAGTTGTTTTCTGTTAAGGAAAGTCACTATTGTGCTCCCATTGCCATTCACAGTGCAAATAGCACTCGCGTCTGTTCCCAGCAAGTACAGTGTATTGGACTGAAGAGGAGCTACTGTTCTTGTCAGTATTTTAAGCAGAGTTGAACTAGATATGGCACGTGTGTGGAGGAAGCACAGTTCTTTTGTTCTGAGCAAGCTCACTTTTCGGACACCATAGGAAACACAGTAGAGTAGAAGAGTGCTCTTTTCTCAAAAGCAGAGTGTGTTTCTCATTAGTCGAGCTAGCGTTTGTTTCCCAGTCCTAAATGGAGTTGAATCCCATGTAGTTTCTCGTCCTACAAGCAAGAGTTGTTTTCTGGTAAAGAAAGTCACTATTGTGCTCCCATTGCCATACACAGTGCAAATAGCACTTGCGTCTCTTCCCAGCAAGTACAGTGTATTGGACTGAAGAGGAGCTACTGTTCTTGTCAGTTTACTAAGCAGAGTTGAACTAGATATGGCCCGTGTGTGGAGGAAGCACAGTTCTTTTGTTCTGAGCAAGCTCACTGTTCGGACACCATAGGAAACACAGTAGAGTAGAAGAGTGCTGTTTTCTCAAAAGCAGAGTGTGTTTCTCGTAAAACGAGCTAGCGTTTGTTTCCCAGTCGTAAATGGAGTTGAATCCCATGCAGTTTCTGGTCCTACGAGCAAGAGTTGTTTCCTGATAAGAAGAGTCACTATTGAGCTCCCACTGTCATACACAGGGCAAAAAGCACTGGCATCTGTTCCCTTCATGTACAGTGTATTGGACTGAAGACGACCTACTGTTCTTGTCACTTTCCTAAGCAGAAGTGAACTAGATATGGCCGTGTGTGTAGGAGGCACAGTTCTTTTGTTCTGAGCAAGCTCACTGTTCTGGCCGTATAAGAAACACAGTAGTGTAGAAGAGTGATCTTTTCTCAAAAGCAGAGTGTGTTTCATGTATGGCGAGCTAGTGTTTGTTTCCCAGTCAGAAATGGAGTTGAATCCCATGCAGCTTCTGGTCTTAGGAGCAAGAGTTGTTTTCTGGTAAGAAGAGTCAATATTGCGCTCCCATTGCCCTACACAGTGCAAATAGCACTCGCTTCTGTTCCCATCAATTACAGTGTATTCGACTGAAGAGGAGCTACTCTTCTTGTCATTTTCCTAACCAGAGTTGAACTAGATATGGCCCATGTGTATAGGAAGCAAAGTTCTTTTGTTCTTTGCAAGCTCACTCTTCGGACACCATAGGTAACACAGTAGAGTAGAAGAGTGCTCTTTTCTCAAAAGCAGAGTGTGTTTCTCATTAAGGCTAGCTAGCGTTTGTTTCCTAGTCCTAAATGGAGTTGAATCACATGCAGTTTGTGGTCCTACGAGCAAGAGTTGTTTTCTGGTAAGAAGAGTCACTATTGTGCTCCCATTGCCATATACAGTGCATATAGCACTCGCGTCTGTACCCAGCAAGTACAGTGTATTGGACTGAAGAGGAGCTACTGTTCTTGTCAGTTTCCTAAGCAGAGTAGAACTAGATGTGGCCCGTGTGTGTAGGAAGCACAGTTCTTTTGTTCTGAGCAAGCTCACTGTTTTGGCCCTATAGGAAACACAGTAGAGTAGAAGAGTGCTCTTTTCTCAAAAGCAGAGTGTGTTTCTTCTAAGGCTAGCTAGCATTTGTTTCCGAGTCCTAAATGGAGTTGAATCACACGCAGTGTCAGTCGTACGAGCAAGGGTTGTTTCCTGGTAAGAAGAGTCACTATTGCGCTCCCATTGTCATACACAGGGCAAATAGCACTGGCATCTGTTCCCAGCATGTACAGTGTATTGGACTAAGAGGATCTACAGTTCTTGTCAGTTACCTAAGCAGAATTGAACTAGATATGGCCGTGTGTGTAGGAAGCACAGTTCATTTGTTCTGAGCAAGCTCACTGTTTGGACCACATAGAAACAGTAGAGTAGAAGAGTGCTCTTTTCTCAAAAGCAGAGTGTGTTTCTTGTAAGGCGAGCTAGTGTTTGTTTCCCAGTCCTAAATGGAGTTGAGTCACATGCAGTTTCTGGTCCTATGAGCAAGAGTTGTTTTTTGGTAAGAAGAATCACTATTGCGCTCCCATTGTCATACACAAGGCAAATAGCACTGGCGTCGGTTCCCAGCATGTACAGTGTATTGGACTGAAGAGGATCTACTGTTCTTGTCAGTTTCCTAAGCAGAATTGAACTAAATATCGCCGTGTGTGTAGGAAGCACATTTCTTTTGTTCTGAGCAAGCTCACTCTTCTGGCCCTATAGGAAACACAGTAGAGTAGAAGAGTGATCTTTTCTCAAAAGCAGAGAGAGTTTCAAGTAAGGCCAGCTATCGTTTATTTCCTAGTTCTAAATGGAGTTGAATCACATGCAGTTTTTGGTCCTACGAGCAAGAGTAGTTTTCTGTTAAGGAAAGTCACTATTGTGCTCCCATTGCCATTCACAGTGCAAATAGCACTCGCGTCTGTTCCCAGCAAGTACAGTGTATTGGACTGAAGAGGGGCTACTGTTCTTGTCAGTGTCCTAAGCAGAGTTGAACTAGATATGGCCCGTGTGTGGAGGAAGCACAGTTCTTTTGTTCTGAGCAAGGTCACTGTTCTAGCCCTATGGGAAACACAGTAGAGTAGAAGAGTGCTCTTTTCTCAAAAGCAGAGTGTGTTTCTTGTAAGACGAGCTAGCGTTTGTTTCCCAGTCCTAAATGGAGTTGAAATACACATGCAGTTTCTGGTCCTACAAGCAAGACTTGTTTTCTGGTAAGAAGAGTTACTATTGCGCTCCCTTTGCCATACAGAGTGCAAATAGCCCTCGCTTCTCTTCCCAGCAACTACAGTGTATTGGACTGAAGAGGAGCTACTGTTCTTGTCAGTTTCCTAACCAGAATTGAACTAGATATGGCCCGTGTGTGTAGAAAGCACAGTTCTTTTGTTCTCAGCAAGCTCACTGTTCGGACCCCATAGAAAACACAGTAGAGTAGAAGAGTGCTCTTTTCTCAAAAGCAGAGTGTGTTTCTTGTAAGGCGAGCTAGCGTTTGTTTCCCAGTCCTAAATAGAGTTGAATCACATGTATTTTCTGGTCTTACGAGCAATAGTTTTTTCTGGTAAGAAGAGTCACTATTGCGCTCCCGTTGTTATGCACATGGCAAATAGCACTGACGTCTGTTCCCAGCAACTGCAGTGTATTGGACTGAAGAGGAGCTACTGTTCTTGTCAGTTTCCTAAGCAGAGTTGAACTAGATATGGCTCGTTTGTGTAGGAAGCACAGTTCTTTTGTTCTCAGCAAGCTCAATGTTCTGGCACTATAGGAAACACAGTAGAGTAGAAGAGTGCTCTTTTCTCAAAAGCAGAGTGTGTTTCTTGTAAGGTGAGCTAGCGTTTATTTCCCAGTCCTAAATGGAGTTGAATCCCATGCAGTTTCTGGTCCTACGAACAAGAGTTGTTTTCTGGAAAGAAGAGTCACTATTGCGCTCCCATATTCATACACAGTGCAAATAGCACTGGCGTCTGTTCCCAGCAAGTACAGTGTATTGGACTGAAGAGGATCTACTGTTCTTGTCAGGTTCCTAAGCAGAGTTGTTTTCTGGTAAGAAGAGTCACTATTGCGCTCCCATTGCCATACACAGTGCAAATAGCACTGGCATCTGTTGCAAGCAAGTACAGTGTATTGGACTGAAGAGGAGCTACTTCTCTTGTCAGTTTCCTCAGCAGAGTTGAACTAGATATGGCCCGTGTGTAGGAAGCACAGTTCTTTTGTTCTGAGCAAGTTCTCTGTTTGGAACCCATAGGAAACACAGTAGAGTGGAAGAGTGCTCTTTTGTCAAAAGCAGAGTGTGTTTCTTGTAAGGCGAGCTAGCGTTTGTTTCCTAGTCCTAAATGGAGTTGAATCACATGCAGTTTCTGGTCCTACTAGCAAGCGTTGTTTTCTGGTAAGAAGAGTCACTATTGTGCCCTCATTGTCATTCACAGTGCAAATAGCACTGGCGTCTGTTCCCAGCAAGTACAGTGTATTGGACTGAAGAGGATCTACTGTTCTTGTCAGTTTTCTAATCAGAGTTGAACTAGATATGGCCGGTGTGTGTAGGAAGCACAGTTCTTTTGTTCTGAGCAAGCTCACTGTTAAGACCCCATAGGAAACACAGTAGAGTAGAAGTGTGCCCTTTTCTCAAAGCAGAGTGTGTTTCTTGTAAGGCGAGCTAGCGTTTGTTTCCCAGTCCTAAGTGGAGTTGAATCACATGCAGTTTCTGGTCCTAAGAGCAAGAGTTGTTTTCTGATAAGAAGAGTCACTATTGCGCTCCCTTTGCCATACACAGTGCAAATAGCACTCGCGTCTGTTCCCAGCAAGTAAAGTGTATTGGACTGAAGAAAGGATACTGTTCTTGTCAGTTTCCTAAGCAGAGTTGAACTAGATATGGCCCGTGTGTGTAGGAAGCACAGTTCTTTTGTTCTGAGCAAGCTCACTGTTCGGACACCATAGGAAACACAGTAGAGAAGAAGCGTGCTCTTTCCTCAAAAGCAGAGTGTGTTTCTTGTAAGGCGAGCTAGCGTTTGTTTCCCAGTGCTAAATGGAGATGAAACCCCTCAGTTTCAGGTCCTATGAGCAAGAGTTGTTTTCTGGTAAGGAAAGTCACTATTGCGCTCCCATTGCCATACACAGTGCAAATAGCACTCGCGTCTGTTCCCAGCAAGTACAGTGTATTGGACTGAGGAGGAGCTACTGTTCTTGTCAGTTTCCTAAGCAGAGTTGAACTAGATATGGCCTGTGTGTGTAGGAAGCACAGTTCTTCTGTTCTGAGCAATCTCACTGTTTGGACCCCATAGGAAACACTGTAGAGTAGATGTGTGCCCTATTCTCAAAAGCAGAATGTGTTTCTTGTAAGGCGAGCTAGAGTTTGTTTCCCAATCCTAAATGGAGTTGAATCACATGCAGTTTCTGGTCCTACGAGCAAGAGTTGTTTTGTGGTAAGAAGAGTCACTATTGCGCTCCCATTGTCATACACAGGGCAAATAGCACAAATAGCACTGGCGTCTGTTCCCAGCAAGTACAGTGTATTGGACTGAAGAGGATCTACTGTTCTTGTCAGTTTCCTAAGCAGAATTGAACTAGATATGGCCCGTGTGTGTAGGAAGCACAGTTCTTTTGTTCTGAGCAAGCTCACTGTTCTGGCGCTATAGGAAACACAGTAGAGTAGAAGAGTGCTGTTTTCTCAAAAGCAGAGTGTGTTTCTTGTAAGGCGAGCTAGCGTTTGTTTCCAAGTTCTAAATGGAGTTGAATCACATGATGTTTTTGGTCCTACACGCAAGAGTTGTTTTCTCGTAAGGAAAATCACTATTTTCCTCCCATTGCCATACACAGTGCAAATAGCACTCGCATCTTTTCCCAGCAGGTAGACTGTATTGGGCTGAAGAGGCCCTACTGTTCTTGTCATTTTCCTAAGCAGAGTTGAATTAGATATGGCGCGAGTGTGTAGGAAGCACAGTTCTTTTGTTCTCAGCAAGCTCACTGTTCGGACCCCATAGAAAACACAGTAGAGTTGAAGAGTGCACTTTCCTCAAAAAGAAGAGTATGTTTCTTGTAAGGCAAGATAGCATTTCTTTCCCAGTCCTAAATGGAGTTGAATGACATTCAGTTTCTGGTCCTACGAGCAAGAGTTGTTTTGTGGTAAGAAGAGTAACTATTGTGCTCCCATTTCTGTACACAGTGCAAATAGCACTTGCGTATGTTCCCAGCAAGTACAGTGTATTGGACTGAAGAGGAGCTACTGTTCTTGTCAGTTTCCTAAGCAGACTTGAACTAGACATGGCCCGTGTGTGTAGGAAGCACAGTTCTTTTCTTCTGAGCAAGCTCACTGTTCTGGCCCTATAGGAAACACAGTAGAGTAGAAGAGTGCTCTTTTCTCAAAAGCAGAGTGATTTTCTTGTAAGGCGAGCTAGCGTTTGTTTCCCAGTCCTAATTGGAGTTGAATCACATGCAGTTTCTGGTCCTACAAGCAAGAGTTGTTTTCTGGTAAGAAGAGTCACTATTGCGCTCCCATTGTCATACACAGGGCAAATAGCACTGGCTTCTGTTCCTAGCATGTACAGTGTATTGGACTGAAGAGGATCTACTGTTATTGTCAGGTTCCTAAGCAGAGTTGAACTAGATATGGCCCATGTGTGTAGGAAGCACAGTTCTTTGTACTCAGAAAACTCACTGTTCTGGCCCTATAGGAAACACAGTAGAGTAGAAGCGTGCTCTTTCCTCAAAAGCAGAGTGTGTTTCTTGTAAGGCGAGCTAGCGTTTGTTTCCCCGTGCTAAATGGAGTTGAAACCCATCAGTTTCAGGTCCTACGAGCAAGAGTTGTTTTCTGGTAAGGAAAGTCACTATTGTGCTCCCATTGCCATACACAGTGCAAATAGCACTCGCGTCTCTTCCCAGCAAGTACAGTGTATTGGACTGAAGAGGAGCTACTGTTCTTGTCAGTTTCCTAAGGACAGTTGAACTAGATATGACCCGTGTGTGTAGGAAGCACAGTTCTTCTGTTCTGAGCATGCTCACTGTTTGGACACCATAGGAAACACAGTAGAGTAGATGTGTGCCCTATTCTCAAAAGCAGAATGTGTTTCTTGTAAGGCGAGGTAGCGTTTGTTTCCCAATCCTAAATGGAGTTGAATCACATGCAGTTTCTGGTCCTAAGAGCAAGAGTTGTTTTGTTTTAAGAAGAGTCACTATTGTGCTCCCATTGTCATACACAGGGCAAATAGCACTGGCGTCTGTTCCCAGCAAGTACAGTGTATTGGTCTGAAGAGGAGCTACTGTTCTTGTCAGTTTCCTAAGCAGAATTGAACTAGATATGGCCCGTGTGTGTAGGAAGCACAGTTCTTTTGTTCTGAGCAATCTCACTGTTCTGGCCCTATAGGAAACACAGTAGAGTAGAAAAGTGCTCTTTTCTCAAAAGCAGAGTGTGTTTCTTGTAAGTCGAGCTAGCGTTTGTTTCTCAGTCCTCAATGGAGTTGAATCAAATGCAGTTTTGGTCCTTCAAGCAAGAGTTGTTTTCTGGTAAGAAGAGTCACTATTGGGCTCCCATTGCCATACACAGTACAAATAGCACTCGCGTTTGTTTAACGCAAGTACAGTGTATTGGTCTGAAGAGGAGCTACTGTTCTTGTCAGTTTCCTAAGCAGAGTTGAACTAGATATGGCCCGTGTGTGTAGTAAGCACAGTCCTTTTGTTCTGAGCAAGCTCACTTTTTGAACCCCATAGGAAACACAGTAGAGTAGAAGAGTGCTCTTTTCTCAAAAGCAGAGTGTGTTTCTTGTAATGCGAGCTAGCATTTGTTTCCCAGTCCTAAATGGAGTTGAAATACACATGCAGTTTCTGGTCTTATGAGCAAGAGTTGTTTTCTGGTAAGAAGAGTCACTATTGCTCTCCCTTTGCCATACACAATGCAAATAGCACTCGCGTCTGTTCCCAACAAGTACAGTGTATTGGACTGAAGAGGAGCTACTGTTCTTGTCAGTTTCCTAAGCAGAATTGAACTAGATATGGCCCATGTGTGTAGGAAGCACAGTTCTTTTGTTCTGAGAAAGCTCACTGTTCTGGCCCTATAGGAAACACAGTAGTGTAGAAGAGTGCACTTTTCTCAAAAGCAGAGTGTGTTTCTTGTAAGGCGAGCTAGCGTTTGTTTCCCAGTCCTAAATGGAGTTGAATCACATGCAGTTTCTGGTCGTACGAGCAAGAGTTGTTTTCTGGTAAGAAGAGTAACTATTGTGCTCCCATTGACATACACAGTACAAATAGCACTCGTGTCTGTTTCCAGGAAGTACAGTGTATTGGACTGAAGAGGAGCTACTGTTCTTGTCAGTTTCCTAAGCAGAGTTGAACTAGATATGGCCCGTGTGTGTAGGAAGCACAGTTCTTTTGTTCTGAGCAAGCTCACTCTTCAAAACACATAGGAAACACAGTAGAGTAGAAGAGTGCTCTTTTCTGAAACGCATAGTGTGTTTCTTGTAAGGCGAGCTAGCGTTTTTTTCCCAGTCCTAAATGGAGTTCAAATACACATGCAGTTTCTGGTCCTACGAGCAAGAGTTGTTTTCTGGTTAGAAGAGTCACTATTGCGCTCCCTTTGCCATACAGAGTGCAAATAGCCCTGGCATCTGTTCCGAGCAAGTACAGTGTATTGGACTGAAGAGGAGCTACTGTTCTCGTCAGTTTCCAAAGCAGAGTTGAACTAGATATCGCCCGTGTGTGTAGGAAGCACAGTTCTTTTGTTCTGAGCAAGCTCACTGTTCTGGCCCTATAGGAAACAGAGTAGAGCAGAAGAGTGCTCTTTTCTAAAAAGCAGAGTGTGTTTCTTGTAAGGCGAGCTAGCGTTTGTTTCCCAGTCCTAAATGGAGCTGAATCACATGCAGTTTCTGGTCCTAAGAGCAAGAGTTGTTTTCTGGTAAGAAGAGTCACTATTGCGCTCCCTTTGCCGTTCACAGTGCAAATAGCCCTCGCGACTGTTCCCAGCAAGTACAGTGTATTGGACTGAAGAGGAGCTACTGTTCTTCTGAGTTTCCTAAGCAGAGTTGAACTAGATATGGCCCTTGTGTGTAGGAAGCACAGTTCTTTTTTTCTGAGCAAGCTGACTGTTCGGACCCCATAGGAAACACAGTAGAGTAGAAGAGTGCTCTTTTCTCAAAAGCAGAGTGTGTTTCTTGTAAGGCGAGCTTGGGTTTGTTTCCCAGTTCTAAATGGAGTTGAATCAAATGCAGTGTTTCGTCCTACGAGCAAGAGTTGTTTTCTGGTAAGAAGAGTCACTATTGCGCTCCCATTGTCATACACAGGGCAAATAGCACTGGCTTCTGTTCCCATCATGTACAGTGTATTGGACTGAAGAGGATCTACTGTTCTTGTCAGGTTCCTAAGCAGAGTTGAACTAGATATGGCCCATGTGTGTAGGAAGCACAGTTCTTTTGTACTCAGCAAACTCACTGTTCTGGCCCTATAGGAAACACAGTAGAGAAGAAGCGTGCTCTTTCCTCAAAAGCAGAGTGTGTTTCTTGTAAGGCGAGCTAGCGTTTGTTTCCCAGTGCTAAATGGAGATGAAACCCATCAGTTTCAGGTCCTATGAGCAAGAGTTGTTTCCTGGTAAGGAAAGTCACTATTGCGCTCCCATTGCCATACACAGTGCAAATAGCACTCACGTCTGTTCCCAGCAAGTACAGTGTATTGGACTGAAGAGGAGCTACTGTTCTTGTCAGGTTCCTAAGCAGAGTTGAACTAGATATGGCCCATGTGTGTAGGAAGCACAGTTCTTTTGTACTCAGCAAGCTCACTGTTCTGGCCCTATAGGAAACACAGTAGAGTAGAAGCGAGCTCTTTCCTCAAAAGCAGAGTGTGTTTCTTGTAAGGCGAGCTAGCGTTTGTTTCCCAGTCCTAAATGGAGATGAAACCCATCAGTTTCAGGTCCTATGAGCAAGAGTTGTTTCCTGGTAAGGAAAGTCACTATTGCGCTCCCATTGCCATACACAGTGCAAATAGCACTCACGTCTGTTCCCAGCAAGTACAGTGTATTGGACTGAAGAGGAGCTACTGTTCTTGTCAGTTTCCTAAGCAGAGTTGAACTAGATATGGCCCGTGTGTGTAGGAAGCACAGTTCTTCTGTTCTGAGCAAGCTCACTGTTTGGACCCCATAGGAAACACAGTAGAGTAGAAGAGTGCTCTTTTCTCAAAAGCAGAGTGTGTTTCTCATAAGGCTAGCTAGCGTTTGTTTCCGAGTCCTAAATGGAGTTGAATCACACGCAGTGTCGGTCGTATGAGCAAGAGTTTTTTTCCTGGTAAGAAGAGTCACTATTGCGCTCCCATTGTCATACACAGGGCAAATAGCACTGGCATCTGTTCCCAGCATGTACAGTGTATTGGACTAAGAGGATCTACTGTTCTTGTCAGTTTCCTAAGCAGAATTGAACTAGATATGGCCGTGTGTGTAGGAAGCACAGTTCTTTTGTTCTGAGCAATCTCACTGTTTGGACCCCATAGAAACAGTAGAGTAGAAGAGTGCTCTTTTCTCAAAAGCAGATTGTGTTTCTTGTAAGGCGAGCTAGTGTTTGTTTCCCAGTCCTAAATGGAGTTGAGTCACATGCAGTTTCTGGTCCTATGAGTAAGAGTTGTTTTTTGGTAAGAAGAATCACTATTGCGCTCCCATTGTCATACACAGGGCAAATAGCACTGGCATCGGTTCCCAGCATGTACAGTGTATTGGACTGAAGAGGATCTACTGTTCTTGTCAGTTTCCTAAGCAGAATTGAACTAAATATGGCCGTGTGTGTCGGAAGCACAGTTCTTTTGTTCTGAGCAAGCTCACTGTTCTGGCCTTATAGGAAACACAGTAGAGTAGAAGAGTGATCTTTTCTCAAAAGCAGAGAGAGTTTCAAGTAAGGCCAGCTATCATTTATATCGTAGTTCTAAATGGAGTTGAATCACATGCAGTTTTTGGTCCTACGAGCAAGAGTTGTTTTCTGTTAAGGAAAGTCACTATTGTGCTCCCATTGCCATTCACAGTGCAAATAGCACTCGCGTCTGTTCCCAGCAAGTACAGTGTATTGGACTGAAGAGGAGCTACTGTTCTTGTCAGTATTTTAAGCAGAGTTGAACTAGATATGGCACGTGTGTGGAGGAAGCACAGTTCTTTTGTTCTGAGCAAGCTCACTTTTCGGACACCATAGGAAACACAGTAGAGTAGAAGAGTGCTCTTTTCTCAAAAGCAGAGTGTGTTTCTCATTAGTCGAGCTAGCGTTTGTTTCCAAGTCCTAAATGGAGTTGAATCCCATGTAGTTTCTCGTCCTACAAGCAAGAGTTGTTTTCTGGTAAAGAAAATCACTATTGTGCTCCCATTGCCATACACAGTGCAAATAGCACTTGCGTCTCTTCCCAGCAAGTACAGTGTATTGGACTGAAGAGGAGCTACTGTTCTTGTCAGTTTACTAAGCAGAGTTGAACTAGATATGGCCCGTGTGTGGAGGAAGCACAGTTCTTTTGTTCTGAGCAAGCTCACTGTTCGGACACCATAGGAAACACAGTAGAGTAGAAGAGTGCTGTTTTCTCAAAAGCAGAGTGTGTTTCTCGTAAAACGAGCTAGCGTTTGTTTCCCAGTCGTAAATGGAGTTGAATCCCATGCAGTTTCTGGTCCTACGAGCAAGAGTTGTTTCCTGATAAGAAGAGTCACTATTGAGCTCCCACTGTCATACACAGGGCAAAAAGCACTGGCATCTGTTCCCTTCATGTACAGTGTATTGGACTGAAGACGACCTACTGTTCTTGTCACTTTCCTAAGCAGAAGTGAACTAGATATGGCCGTGTGTGTAGGAGGCACAGTTCTTTTGTTCTGAGCAAGCTCACTGTTCTGGCCGTATAAGAAACACAGTAGTGTAGAAGAGTGATCTTTTCTCAAAAGCAGAGTGTGTTTCATGTATGGCGAGCTAGTGTTTGTTTCCCAGTCAGAAATGGAGTTGAATCCCATGCAGCTTCTGGTCTTAGGAGCAAGAGTTGTTTTCTGGTAAGAAGAGTCAATATTGCGCTCCCATTGCCCTACACAGTGCAAATAGCACTCGCTTCTGTTCCCATCAATTACAGTGTATTCGACTGAAGAGGAGCTACTCTTCTTGTCATTTTCCTAACCAGAGTTGAACTAGATATGGCCCATGTGTATAGGAAGCAAAGTTCTTTTGTTCTTTGCAAGCTCACTCTTCGGACACCATAGGTAACACAGTAGAGTAGAAGAGTGCTCTTTTCTCAAAAGCAGAGTGTGTTTCTCATTAAGGCTAGCTAGCGTTTGTTTCCTAGTCCTAAATGGAGTTGAATCACATGCAGTTTGTGGTCCTACGAGCAAGAGTTGTTTTCTGGTAAGAAGAGTCACTATTGTGCTCCCATTGCCATATACAGTGCATATAGCACTCGCGTCTGTACCCAGCAAGTACAGTGTATTGGACTGAAGAGGAGCTACTGTTCTTGTCAGTTTCCTAAGCAGAGTAGAACTAGATATGGCCCGTGTGTGTAGGAAGCACAGTTCTTTTGTTCTGAGCAAGCTCACTGTTTTGGCCCTATAGGAAACACAGTAGAGTAGAAGAGTGCTCTTTTCTCAAAAGCAGAGTGTGTTTCTTCTAAGGCTAGCTAGCGTTTGTTTCCGAGTCCTAAATGGAGTTGAATCACACGCAGTGTCAGTCGTACGAGCAAGGGTTGTTTCCTGGTAAGAAGAGTCACTATTGCGCTCCCATTGTCATACACAGGGCAAATAGCACTGGCATCTGTTCCCAGCATGTACAGTGTATTGGACTAAGAGGATCTACTGTTCTTGTCAGTTTCCTAAGCAGAATTGAACTAGATATGGCCGTGTGTGTAGGAAGCACAGTTCTTTTGTTCTGAGCAAGCTCACTGTTTGGACCCCATAGAAACAGTAGAGTAGAAGAGTGCTCTTTTCTCAAAAGCAGAGTGTGTTTCTTGTAAGGCGAGCTAGTGTTTGTTTCCCAGTCCTAAATGGAGTTGAGTCACATGCAGTTTCTGGTCCTATGAGCAAGAGTTGTTTTTTGGTAAGAAGAATCACTATTGCGCTCCCATTGTCATACACAAGGCAAATAGCACTGGCGTCGGTTCCCAGCATGTACAGTGTATTGGACTGAAGAGGATCTACTGTTCTTGTCAGTTTCCTAAGCAGAATTGAACTAAATATCGCCGTGTGTGTAGGAAGCACATTTCTTTTGTTCTGAGCAAGCTCACTCTTCTGGCCCTATAGGAAACACAGTAGAGTAGAAGAGTGATCTTTTCTCAAAAGCAGAGAGAGTTTCAAGTAAGGCCAGCTATCATTTATTTCCTAGTTCTAAATGGAGTTGAATCACATGCAGTTTTTGGTCCTACGAGCAAGAGTAGTTTTCTGTTAAGGAAAGTCACTATTGTGCTCCCATTGCCATTCACAGTGCAAATAGCACTCGCGTCTGTTCCCAGCAAGTACAGTGTATTGGACTGAAGAGGAGCTACTGTTCTTGTCAGTGTCCTAAGCAGAGTTGAACTAGATATGGCCCGTGTGTGGAGGAAGCACAGTTCTTTTGTTCTGAGCAAGGTCACTGTTCTAGCCCTATCGGAAACACAGTAGAGTAGAAGAGTGCTCTTTTCTCAAAAGCAGAGTGTGTTTCTTGTAAGACGAGCTAGCGTTTGTTTCCCAGTCCTAAATGGAGTTGAAATACACATGCAGTTTCTGGTCCTACAAGCAAGACTTGTTTTCTGGTAAGAAGAGTTACTATTGCGCTCCCTTTGCCATACAGAGTGCAAATAGCCCTCGCTTCTCTTCCCAGCAACTACAGTGTATTGGACTGAAGAGGAGCTACTGTTCTTGTCAGTTTCCTAACCAGAATTGAACTAGATATGGCCCGTGTGTGTAGAAAGCACAGTTCTTTTGTTCTCAGCAAGCTCACTGTTCGGACCCCATAGAAAACACAGTAGAGTAGAAGAGTGCTCTTTTCTCAAAAGCAGAGTGTGTTTCTTGTAAGGCGAGCTAGCGTTTGTTTCCCAGTCCTAAATAGAGTTGAATCACATGTATTTTCTGGTCTTACGAGCAATAGTTTTTTCTGGTAAGAAGAGTCACTATTGCGCTCCCGTTGTTATGCACATGGCAAATAGCACTGACGTCTGTTCCCAGCAACTGCAGTGTATTGGACTGAAGAGGAGCTACTGTTCTTGTCAGTTTCCTAAGCAGAGTTGAACTAGATATGGCCCGTGTGTAGGAAGCACAGTTCTTTTGTTCTGAGCAAGCTCAATGTTTTGGCACTATAGGAAACACAGTAGAGTAGAAGAGTGCTCTTTTCTCAAAAGCAGAGTGTGTTTCTTGTAAGGCGAGCTAGCGTTTATTTCCCAGTCCTAAATGGAGTTGAATCCCATGCAGTTTCTGGTCCTACGAGCAAAAGTTGTTTTCTGGTAAGAAGAGTCACTATTGCGCTCCCATTGTCATACACAGGGCAAATAGCACTGGCATCTGTTCCCAGCATTTACAGTGTATTGGACTAAGAGGATCTACTGTTCTTCTCAGTTTCCTAAGCAGAATTGAACTAGATATGGCCGTGTGTGTAGGAAGCACAGTTCTTTTGTTCTGAGCAAGCTCACTGTTTGGACCCCATAGAAACAGTAGAGTAGAAGAGTGCTCTTTTCTCAAAAGCAGAGTGTGTTTCTTATAAGGCGAGCTAGCGTTTGTTTCCCAGTCCTAAATGGAGTTGAATCTCATGCAGTTTCTGGTCCTACGAGCAAAAGTTGTTTTCTGGAAAGAAGAGTCACTATTGCGCTCCCATATTCATACACAGTGCAAATAGCACTGGCGTCTGTTCCCAGCAAGTACAGTGTATTGGACTGAAGAGGATCTACTGTTCTTATCAGGTTCCTAAGCAGAGTTGTTTTCTGGTAAGAAGAGTCACTATTGTGCTCCCATTGCCATACACAGTGCAAATAGCACTGGCATCTGTTGCAAGCAAGTACAGTGTATTGGACTGAAGAGGAGCTACTTCTCCTGTCAGTTTCCTCAGCAGAGTTGAACTAGATATGGCCCGTGTGGAGGAAGCACAGTTCTTTTGTTCTGAGCAAGTTCTCTGTTTGGACCCCATAGGAAACACAGTAGAGTAGAAGAGTGCTCTTTTGTCAAAAGCAGAGTGTGTTTCTTATAAGGCGAGCTAGCGTTTTTTTCCCAGTCCTAAATGGAGTTGAAATACACATGAAGTTTCTGGTCCTACGAGCGAGACTTGTTTTCTGGTGAGAAGAGTCCATTTTGCGCTCCCTTTGCCATACACAGTGCAAATAGCACTGGCATCTGTTCTCAGCAAGTACAGTGTATTAGACTGAATAGAGGCTACTGTTCTTGTCAGTTTCGTAAGCAGAATTGAACTAGATATGGCCCGTGTGTGTAGGAAGCACAGTTCTTTTGTTCTGAGCAAGCTCACTGTTCTGGCCCTATAGGAAACACAGTAGAGTAGAGGAGTGCTCTGTTCTAATAAGGAGAGTGTGTTTCTTGTAAGGCGAGATAGCGTTTGTTTCCCAGTTTTAAATGGAGGTGAATCAAATGCAGTTTTTGGTCCTACAAGCAAGGGTTGTTCTCTGGTAAGAAGAGTCACTATTGCGCTCCCATTGCCATACACAGTAAAAATAGCACTCATGTCTGTTCCCAACAAGTACAGTGTATTGGACTGAAGAGAAGATACTGTTCTTGTCAGTTTCCTAAGGAGAGTTGAACTAGATATGGCCCGTGTGTGTAGGAAGCAAATTTCTTTTGTTCTGAGCAAGCTCACTGTTCGAACCCCAGAGGAAACACAGTAGAGTAGAAGAGTGCTCTTTTCTCAAAAGCAGAGTGTGTTTCTTTTAAGGCCAGCTAGCGTTTGTTTCCCAGTCCTAAATGGAGTTGAAATACACATGCAATTTCTGGTCCTACGAGCAAGAGTTGTTTTCTGGTAAGAAAAGTCACTATTGTGCTCCCTTTGCCATACAGAGTGCAAATAGCCCTCGCGTCCGTTCCCAGCAAGTACAGTGTATTGGACTGAAGAGGATCTGCTGTTCTTGTCAGTTTCCTAAGTAGAGTTGATCTAGATATGGCCCGTGTGTGTAGGAAGCACAGTTCTTTTGTTCTCAGCAAGCTCACTGTTCGGACCCTATAGAAAACACAGTAGAGTAGAAGAGTGCTCTTTTCTTAAAAGCAGAGTGTGTTTCTTGTAAGGTGAGCTAGCGTTTGTTTCCCAGTCCTAAATGGAGTTGAATCACATGCAGTTTCTGGTCCTACGAGCAAGAATTTTTTTCTGGTAAAAAGAGTCACTATTGCGCTCCCGTTGTCATACACAGGGCAAATAGCACTGGCGTCTGTTCCCAGCAACTGCAGTGTATTGGAATGAAGAGGAGCTACTTCTTTTGTCCGTTTCCTAAGCAGAGTTGAAGTAGATATGGCCAGGATATAGGAAGCACAGTTCTTTTGTTCTTAGCAAGCTCTCTGTTCAGACACCATAGGAAACACAATAGAGTAGAAGAGTGCTCTTTTCTCAAAAGCAGAGTGTGTTTCTTGTAAGGAGAGCTAGCTAGCGTTTGTTTCCCAGTCCTAAATGGAGTTGAATCACATGCAGTTTCTGGTCCTATGAGCAAGAGTTGTTTTCTGGTAAGAAGAGTCACTATTGTGCTCCCATTGCCATACACAGTGCAAATAGCACTCAAGTCTGTTCCCAGCAAGTACAGTGTATTGGACTGAAGAGGAGCTACTGTTCTTGTCAGTTTCCTAAGCAGAGTTGAACTAGATATGGCTCGTTTGTGTAGGAAGCACAGTTCTTTTGTTCTCAGCAAGCTCAATGTTCTGGCACTATAGGAAACACAGTAGAGTAGAAGAGTGCTCTTTTCTCAAAAGCAGAGTGTGTTTCTTGTAAGGTGAGCTAGCGTTTATTTCCCAGTCCTAAATGGAGTTGAATCCCATGCAGTTTCTGGTCCTACGAACAAGAGTTGTTTTCTGGAAAGAAGAGTCACTATTGCGCTCCCATATTCATACACAGTGCAAATAGCACTGGCGTCTGTTCCCAGCAAGTACAGTGTATTGGACTGAAGAGGATCTACTGTTCTTGTCAGGTTCCTAAGCAGAGTTGTTTTCTGGTAAGAAGAGTCACTATTGCGCTCCCATTGCCATACACAGTGCAAATAGCACTGGCATCTGTTGCAAGCAAGTACAGTGTATTGGACTGAAGAGGAGCTACTTCTCTTGTCAGTTTCCTCAGCAGAGTTGAACTAGATATGGCCCGTGTGTAGGAAGCACAGTTCTTTTGTTCTGAGCAAGTTCTCTGTTTGGAACCCATAGGAAACACAGTAGAGTGGAAGAGTGCTCTTTTGTCAAAAGCAGAGTGTGTTTCTTGTAAGGCGAGCTAGCGTTTGTTTCCTAGTCCTAAATGGAGTTGAATCACATGCAGTTTCTGGTCCTACTAGCAAGCGTTGTTTTCTGGTAAGAAGAGTCACTATTGTGCCCTCATTGTCATTCACAGTGCAAATAGCACTGGCGTCTGTTCCCAGCAAGTACAGTGTATTGGACTGAAGAGGATCTACTGTTCTTGTCAGTTTTCTAATCAGAGTTGAACTAGATATGGCCGGTGTGTGTAGGAAGCACAGTTCTTTTGTTCTGAGCAAGCTCACTGTTAAGACCCCACAGGAAACACAGTAGAGTAGAAGTGTGCCCTTTTCTCAAAGCAGAGTGTGTTTCTTGTAAGGCGAGCTAGCGTTTGTTTCCCAGTCCTAAGTGGAGTTGAATCACATGCAGTTTCTGGTCCTAAGAGCAAGAGTTGTTTTCTGATAAGAAGAGTCACTATTGCGCTCCCTTTGCCATACACAGTGCAAATAGCACTCGCGTCTGTTCCCAGCAAGTAGAGTGTATTGGACTGAAGAAAGGATACTGTTCTTGTCAGTTTCCTAAGCAGAGTTGAACTAGATATGGCCCGTGTGTGTAGGAAGCACAGTTCTTTTGTTCTGAGCAAGCTCACTGTTCGGACACCATAGGAAACACAGTAGAGAAGAAGCGTGCTCTTTCCTCAAAAGCTGAGTGTGTTTCTTGTAAGGCGAGCTAGCGTTTGTTTCCCAGTGCTAAATGGAGATGAAACCCCTCAGTTTCAGGTCCTATGAGCAAGAGTTGTTTTCTGGTAAGGAAAGTCACTATTGCGCTCCCATTGCCATACACAGTGCAAATAGCACTCGCGTCTGTTCCCAGCAAGTACAGTGTATTGGACTGAGGAGGAGCTACTGTTCTTGTCAGTTTCCTAAGCAGAGTTGAACTAGATATGGCCTGTGTGTGTAGGAAGCACAGTTCTTCTGTTCTGAGCAAGCTCACTGTTTGGACCCCATAGGAAACACTCTAGAGTAGATGTGTGCCCTATTCTCAAAAGCAGAATGTGTTTCTTGTAAGGCGAGCTAGAGTTTGTTTCCCAATCCTAAATGGAGTTGAATCACATGCAGTTTCTGGTCCTACGAGCAAGAGTTGTTTTGTGGTAAGAAGAGTCACTATTGCGCTCCCATTGTCATACACAGGGCAAATAGCACAAATAGCACTGGCGTCTGTTCCCAGCAAGTACAGTGTATTGGACTGAAGAGGATCTACTGTTCTTGTCAGTTTCCTAAGGAGAATTGAACTAGATATGGCCCGTGTGTGTAGGAAGCACAGTTCTTTTGTTCTGAGCAAGCTCACTGTTCTGGCGCTATAGGAAACACAGTAGAGTAGAAGAGTGCTGTTTTCTCAAAAGCAGAGTGTGTTTCTTGTAAGGCGAGCTAGCGTTTGTTTCCACGTTCTAAATGGAGTTGAATCACATGATGTTTTTGGTCCTACAAGCAAGAGTTGTTTTCTGGTAAGAAGAGTCACTATTGCGCTCCCATTGTCATACACAGAGCAAATAGCACTGGCTTCTGTTCCTAGCATGTACAGTGTATTGGACTGAAGAGGATCTACTGTTATTGTCAGGTTCCTAAGCAGAGTTGAACTAGATATGGCCCATGTGTGTAGGAAGCACAGTTCTTTGTACTCAGAAAACTCACTGTTCTGGCCCTATAGGAAACACAGTAGAGTAGAAGCGTGCTCTTTCCTCAAAAGCAGAGTGTGTTTCTTGTAAGGCGAGCTAGCGTTTGTTTCCCCGTGCTAAATGGAGTTGAAACCCATCAGTTTCAGGTCCTACGAGCAAGAGTTGTTTTCTGGTAAGGAACGTCACTATTGTGCTCCCATTGCCATACACAGTGCAAATAGCACTCGCGTCTCTTCCCAGCAAGTACAGTGTATTGGACTGAAGAGGAGCTACTGTTCTTGTCAGTTTCCTAAGGACAGTTGAACTAGATATGACCCGTGTGTGTAGGAAGCACAGTTCTTCTGTTCT
The DNA here is from genome assembly GCF_949786415.1 of Peromyscus eremicus. Lineage (NCBI taxonomy): Eukaryota > Metazoa > Chordata > Mammalia > Rodentia > Cricetidae > Peromyscus > Peromyscus eremicus. The sequence continues at coordinate 41,283 of NW_026736669.1, read as the reverse complement.
GAGCAAGCTCACTGTTTGGACACCATAGGAAACACAGTAGAGTAGATGTGTGCCCTATTCTCAAAAGCAGAATGTGTTTCTTGTAAGGCGAGGTAGCGTTTGTTTCCCAATCCTAAATGGAGTTGAATCACATGCAGTTTCTGGTCCTAAGAGCAAGAGTTGTTTTGTTTTAAGAAGAGTCACTATTGCGCTCCCATTGTCATACACAGGGCAAATAGCACTGGCGTCTGTTCCCAGCAAGTACAGTGTATTGGTCTGAAGAGGAGCTACTGTTCTTGTCAGTTTCCTAAGCAGAATTGAACTAGATATGGCCCGTGTGTGTAGGAAGCACAGTTCTTTTGTTCTGAGCAATCTCACTGTTCTGGCCCTATAGGAAACACAGTAGAGTAGAAAAGTGCTCTTTTCTCAAAAGCAGAGTGTGTTTCTTGTAAGTCGAGCTAGCGTTTGTTTCTCAGTCCTAAATGGAGTTGAATCAAATGCAGTTTTGGTCCTTCAAGCAAGAGTTGTTTTCTGGTAAGAAGAGTCACTATTGGGCTCCCATTGCCATACACAGTACAAATAGCACTCGCGTTTGTTTAACGCAAGTACAGTGTATTGGTCTGAAGAGGAGCTACTGTTCTTGTCAGTTTCCTAAGCAGAGTTGAACTAGATATGGCCCGTGTGTGTAGTAAGCACAGTCCTTTTGTTCTGAGCAAGCTCACTGTTTGAACCCCATAGGAAACACAGTAGAGTAGAAGAGTGCTCTTTTCTCAAAAGCAGAGTGTGTTTCTTGTAATGCGAGCTAGCATTTGTTTCCCAGTCCTAAATGGAGTTGAAATACACATGCAGTTTCTGGTCTTATGAGCAAGAGTTGTTTTCTGGTAAGAAGAGTCACTATTGCTCTCCCTTTGCCATACACAATGCAAATAGCACTCGCGTCTGTTCCCAACAAGTACAGTGTATTGGACTGAAGAGGAGCTACTGTTCTTGTCAGTTTCCTAAGCAGAATTGAACTAGATATGGCCCATGTGTGTAGGAAGCACAGTTCTTTTGTTCTGAGAAAGCTCACTGTTCTGGCCCTATAGGAAACACAGTAGTGTAGAAGAGTGCACTTTTCTCAAAAGCAGAGTGTGTTTCTTGTAAGGCGAGCTAGCATTTGTTTCCCAGTCCTAAATGGAGTTGAATCACATGCAGTTTCTGGTCGTACGAGCAAGAGTTGTTTTCTGGTAAGAAGAGTAACTATTGTGCTCCCATTGACATACACAGTACAAATAGCACTCGTGTCTGTTTCCAGGAAGTACAGTGTATTGGACTGAAGAGGAGCTACTGTTCTTGTCAGTTTCCTAAGCAGAGTTGAACTAGATATGGCCCGTGTGTGTAGGAAGCACAGTTCTTTTGTTCTGAGCAAGCTCACTCTTCAAAACACATAGGAAACACAGTAGAGTAGAAGAGTGCTCTTTTCTGAAACGCATAGTGTGTTTCTTGTAAGGCGAGCTAGCGTTTTTTTCCCAGTCCTAAATGGAGTTCAAATACACATGCAGTTTCTGGTCCTACGAGCAAGAGTTGTTTTCTGGTTAGAAGAGTCACTATTGCGCTCCCTTTGCCATACAGAGTGCAAATAGCCCTGGCATCTGTTCCGAGCAAGTACAGTGTATTGGACTGAACAGGAGCTACTGTTCTCGTCAGTTTCCAAAGCAGAGTTGAACTAGATATCGCCCGTGTGTGTAGGAAGCACAGTTCTTTTGTTCTGAGCAAGCTCACTGTTCTGGCCCTATAGGAAACAGAGTAGAGCAGAAGAGTGCTCTTTTCTAAAAAGCAGAGGGTGTTTCTTGTAAAGCGAGCTAGCGTTTGTTTCCCAGTCCTAAATGGAGCTGAATCACATGCAGTTTCTGGTCCTAAGAGCAAGAGTTGTTTTCTGGTAAGAAGAGTCACTATTGCGCTCCCTTTGCCGTTCACAGTGCAAATAGCCCTCGCGACTGTTCCCAGCAAGTACAGTGTATTGGACTGAAGAGGAGCTACTGTTCTTCTGAGTTTCCTAAGCAGAGTTGAACTAGATATGGCCCTTGTGTGTAGGAAGCACAGTTCTTTTGTTCTGAGCAAGCTGACTGTTCGGACCCCATAGGAAACACAGTAGAGTAGAAGAGTGCTCTTTTCTCAAAAGCAGAGTGTGTTTCTTGTAAGGCGAGCTTGGGTTTGTTTCCCAGTTCTAAATGGAGTTGAATCAAATGCAGTGTTTCGTCCTACGAGCAAGAGTTGTTTTCTGGTAAGAAGAGTCACTATTGCGCTCCCATTGTCATACACAGGGCAAATAGCACTGGCTTCTGTTCCCATCATGTACAGTGTATTGGACTGAAGAGGATCTACTGTTCTTGTCAGGTTCCTAAGCAGAGTTGAACTAGATATGGCCCATGTGTGTAGGAAGCACAGTTCTTTTGTACTCAGCAAGCTCACTGTTCTGGCCCTATAGGAAACACAGTAGAGAAGAAGCGTGCTCTTTCCTCAAAAGCAGAGTGTGTTTCTTGTAAGGCGAGCTAGCGTTTGTTTCCCAGTGCTAAATGGAGATGAAACCCATCAGTTTCAGGTCCTATGAGCAAGAGTTGTTTCCTGGTAAGGAAAGTCACTATTGCGCTCCCATTGCCATACACAGTGCAAATAGCACTCACGTCTGTTCCCAGCAAGTACAGTGTATTGGACTGAAGAGGAGCTACTGTTCTTGTCAGGTTCCTAAGCAGAGTTGAACTAGATATGGCCCATGTGTGTAGGAAGCACAGTTCTTTTGTACTCAGCAAGCTCACTGTTCTGGCCCTATAGGAAACACAGTAGAGTAGAAGCGAGCTCTTTCCTCAAAAGCAGAGTGTGTTTCTTGTAAGGCGAGCTAGCGTTTGTTTCCCAGTCCTAAATGGAGATGAAACCCATCAGTTTCAGGTCCTATGAGCAAGAGTTGTTTCCTGGTAAGGAAAGTCACTATTGCGCTCCCATTGCCATACACAGTGCAAATAGCACTCACGTCTGTTCCCAGCAAGTACAGTGTATTGGACTGAAGAGGAGCTACTGTTCTTGTCAGTTTCCTAAGCAGAGTTCAACTAGATATGGCCCGTGTGTGTAGGAAGCACAGTTCTTCTGTTCTGAGCAAGTTCACTGTTTGGACCCCATAGGAAACACAGTAGAGTAGATGTGTGCCCTATTCTCAAAAGAGGAATGTGTTTCTTGTAAGGCTAGCTAGCGTTTGTTTCCCAATCCTAAATGGAGTTGAATCACATGCAGTTTCTGGTCCTACGAGCAAGAGTTGTTTTGTGGTAATAAGAGTCACTATTGCGCTACCATTGTCATACACAGGGCAAATAGCACAAATAGCACTGGCGTCTGTTCCCAGCAAGTACAGTGTACTGGACTGAAGAGGATCTACTGTTCTTGTCAGTTTCCTAAGGAGAATTGAACTAGATATGGCCCGTGTGTGTAGGAAGCACAGTTCTTTTGTACTCAGCAAGCTCACTGTTCTGGCCCTGTAGGAAACACAGTAGAGTAGAAGAGTGCTCTTTCCACAAAAGCAGAGTGTCTTTCTTGTAAGTCGAGCTAGCGTTTGTTTCCCAGTCCTAAATGTAGTTGAATCACATGCAGGTTCTGTTCCTATGAGCAAGAATTGTTTTGTGGTAAGAAGAGTCACTATTGCGCTCCCATTGTCATACATTGTGCAAATAGCACTGGCGTCTGTTCCCAGCATGTACAGTGTATTGGACTGAAGAGGATCTACTGTTCTTGTCAGTTTCCTAAGCAGAATTGAACCAGATATGGCCGTGTGTAGGAAGCACAGTTCTTTTGTTCTGAGCAAGCTGACTGTTCTGGCGCTATAGGAAACACAGTAGAGTAGAAGAGTGCTGTTTTCTCAAAAGCAGAGTGTGTTTCTTGTAAGGCGAGCTAGCGTTTGTTTCCAAGTTCTAAATGGAGTTGAATCACATGCAGTTTTTGGTCCTACACGCAAGAGTTGTTTTCTCGTAAGGAAAATCACTATTTTCCTCCCATTGCCATACACAGTGCAAATAGCACTCGCATCTTTTCCCAGCAAGTAGAGTGTATTGGGCTGAAGAGGACCTACTGTTCTTGTCATTTTCCTGAGCAGAGTTGAATTAGATATGGCGCGAGTGTGTAGGAAGCACAGTTCTTTTGTTCTCAGCAAGCTCACTGTTCGGACCCCATAGAAAACACAGTAGAGTTGAAGAGTGCACTTTCCTCAAAAAGAAGAGTATGTTTCTTGTAAGGCGAGCTAGCAATTCTTTCCCAGTCCTAAATGGAGTTGAATGACATTAGTTTTCTGGTCCTACGAGCAAGAGTTGTTTTGTGGTACGAAGAGTAACTATTGCGCTCCCATTTCTGTACACAGTGCAAATAGCACTCGCGTATGTTCCCAGCAAGTACAGTGTATTGGACTGAAGAGGAGCTACTGTTCTCGTCAGTTTCCTAAGCAGACTTGAACTAGACATGGCCCGTGTGTATAGGAAGCACAGTTCTTTTCTTCTGAGCAAGCTCACTGTTCTGGCCCTATAGGAAACACAGTAGAGTAGAAGAGTGCTCTTTTCTCAAAAGCAGAGTGATTTTCTTGTAAGGCGAGCTAGCATTTGTTTCCCAGTCCTAATTGGAGTTGAATCACATGCAGTTTCTGGTCCTACAAGCAAGAGTTGTTTTCTGGTAAGAAGAGTCACTATTGCGCTCCCATTGTCATACACAGGGCAAATAGCACTGGCTTCTGTTCCTAGCATGTACAGTGTATTGGACTGAAGAGGATCTACTGTTCTTGTCAGGTTCCTAAGCAGAGTTGAACTAGATATGGCCCATGTGTGTAGGAAGCACAGTTCTTTGTACTCAGAAAACTCACTGTTCTGGCCCTATAGGAAACACAGTAGAGTAGAAGCGTGCTCTTTCCTCAAAAGCAGAGTGTGTTTCTTGTAAGGCGAGCTAGCGTTTGTTTCCCCGTGCTAAATGGAGTTGAAACCCATCAGTTTCAGGTCCTACGAGCAAGAGTTGTTTTCTGGTAAGGAAAGTCACTATTGTGCTCCCATTGCCATACACAGTGCAAATAGCACTCGCGTCTCTTCCCAGCAAGTACAGTGTATTGGACTGAAGAGGAGCTACTGTTCTTGTCAGTTTCCTAAGGACAGTTGAACTAGATATGACCCGTGTGTGTAGGAAGCACAGTTCTTCTGTTCTGAGCAAGCTCACTGTTTGGACACCATAGGAAACACAGTAGAGTAGATGTGTGCCCTATTCTCAAAAGCAGAATGTGTTTCTTGTAAGGCGAGGTAGCGTTTGTTTCCCAATCCTAAATGGAGTTGAATCACATGCAGTTTCTGGTCCTAAGAGCAAGAGTTGTTTTGTTTTAAGAAGAGTCACTATTGCGCTCCCATTGTCATACACAGGGCAAATAGCACTGGCGTCTGTTCCCAGCAAGTACAGTGTATTGGTCTGAAGAGGAGCTACTGTTCTTGTCAGTTTCCTAAGCAGAATTGAACTAGATATGGCCCGTGTGTGTAGGAAGCACAGTTCTTTTGTTCTGAGCAATCTCACTGTTCTGGCCCTATAGGAAACACAGTAGAGTAGAAAAGTGCTCTTTTCTCAAAAGCAGAGTGTGTTTCTTGTAAGTCGAGCTAGCGTTTGTTTCTCAGTCCTAAATGGAGTTGAATCAAATGCAGTTTTGGTCCTTCAAGCAAGAGTTGTTTTCTGGTAAGAAGAGTCACTATTGGGCTCCCATTGCCATACACAGTACAAATAGCACTCGCGTTTGTTTAACGCAAGTACAGTGTATTGGTCTGAAGAGGAGCTACTGTTCTTGTCAGTTTCCTAAGCAGAGTTGAACTAGATATGGCCCGTGTGTGTAGTAAGCACAGTCCTTTTGTTCTGAGCAAGCTCACTGTTTGAACCCCATAGGAAACACAGTAGAGTAGAAGAGTGCTCTTTTCTCAAAAGCAGAGTGTGTTTCTTGTAATGCGAGCTAGCATTTGTTTCCCAGTCCTAAATGGAGTTGAAATACACATGCAGTTTCTGGTCTTATGAGCAAGAGTTGTTTTCTGGTAAGAAGAGTCACTATTGCTCTCCCTTTGCCATACACAATGCAAATAGCACTCGCGTCTGTTCCCAACAAGTACAGTGTATTGGACTGAAGAGGAGCTACTGTTCTTGTCAGTTTCCTAAGCAGAATTGAACTAGATATGGCCCATGTGTGTAGGAAGCACAGTTCTTTTGTTCTGAGAAAGCTCACTGTTCTGGCCCTATAGGAAACACAGTAGTGTAGAAGAGTGCACTTTTCTCAAAAGCAGAGTGTGTTTCTTGTAAGGCGAGCTAGCGTTTGTTTCCCAGTCCTAAATGGAGTTGAATCACATGCAGTTTCTGGTCGTACGAGCAAGAGTTGTTTTCTGGTAAGAAGAGTAACTATTGTGCTCCCATTGACATACACAGTACAAATAGCACTCGTGTCTGTTTCCAGGAAGTACAGTGTATTGGACTGAAGAGGAGCTACTGTTCTTGTCAGTTTCCTAAGCAGAGTTGAACTAGATATGGCCCGTGTGTGTAGGAAGCACAGTTCTTTTGTTCTGAGCAAGCTCACTCTTCAAAACACATAGGAAACACAGTAGAGTAGAAGAGTGCTCTTTTCTGAAACGCATAGTGTGTTTCTTGTAAGGCGAGCTAGCGTTTTTTTCCCAGTCCTAAATGGAGTTCAAATACACATGCAGTTTCTGGTCCTACGAGCAAGAGTTGTTTTCTGGTTAGAAGAGTCACTATTGCGCTCCCTTTGCCATACAGAGTGCAAATAGCCCTGGCATCTGTTCCGAGCAAGTACAGTGTATTGGACTGAAGAGGAGCTACTGTTCTCGTCAGTTTCCAAAGCAGAGTTGAACTAGATATCGCCCGTGTGTGTAGGAAGCACAGTTCTTTTGCTCTGAGCAAGCTCACTGTTCTGGCCCTATAGGAAACAGAGTAGAGCAGAAGAGTGCTCTTTTCTAAAAAGCAGAGTGTGTTTCTTGTAAGGCGAGCTAGCGTTTGTTTCCCAGTCCTAAATGGAGCTGAATCACATGCAGTTTCTGGTCCTAAGAGCAAGAGTTGTTTTCTGGTAAGAAGAGTCACTATTGCGCTCCTTTTGCCGTTCACAGTGCAAATAGCCCTCGCGACTGTTCCCAGCAAGTACAGTGTATTGGACTGAAGAGGAGCTACTGTTCTTCTGAGTTTCCTAAGCAGAGTTGAACTAGATATGGCCCTTGTGTGTAGGAAGCACAGTTCTTTTGTTCTGAGCAAGCTGACTGTTCGGACCCCATAGGAAACACAGTAGAGTAGAAGAGTGCTCTTTTCTCAAAAGCAGAGTGTGTTTCTTGTAAGGCGAGCTTGGGTTTGTTTCCCAGTTCTAAATGGAGTTGAATCAAATGCAGTGTTTCGTCCTACGAGCAATAGTTGTTTTCTGGTAAGAAGAGTCACTATTGCGCTCCCATTGTCATACACAGGGCAAATAGCACTGGCTTCTGTTCCCATCATGTACAGTGTATTGGACTGAAGAGGATCTACTGTTCTTGTCAGGTTCCTAAGCAGAGTTGAACTAGATATGGCCCATGTGTGTAGGAAGCACAGTTCTTTTGTACTCAGCAAGCTCACTGTTCTGGCCCTATAGGAAACACAGTAGAGAAGAAGCGTGCTCTTTCCTCAAAAGCAGAGTGTGTTTCTTGTAAGGCGAGCTAGCGTTTGTTTCCCAGTGCTAAATGGAGATGAAACCCATCAGTTTCAGGTCCTATGAGCAAGAGTTGTTTCCTGGTAAGGAAAGTCACTATTGCGCTCCCATTGCCATACACAGTGCAAATAGCACTCACGTCTGTTCCCAGCAAGTACAGTGTATTGGACTGAAGAGGAGCTACTGTTCTTGTCAGGTTCCTAAGCAGAGTTGAACTAGATATGGCCCATGTGTGTAGGAAGCACAGTTCTTTTGTACTCAGCAAGCTCACTGTTCTGGCCCTATAGGAAACACAGTAGAGTAGAAGCGAGCTCTTTCCTCAAAAGCAGAGTGTGTTTCTTGTAAGGCGAGCTAGCGTTTGTTTCCCAGTCCTAAATGGAGATGAAACCCATCAGTTTCAGGTCCTATGAGCAAGAGTTGTTTCCTGGTAAGGAAAGTCACTATTGCGCTCCCATTGCCATACACAGTGCAAATAGCACTCACGTCTGTTCCCAGCAAGTACAGTGTATTGGACTGAAGAGGAGCTACTGTTCTTGTCAGTTTCCTAAGCAGAGTTGAACTAGATATGGCCCGTGTGTGTAGGAAGCACAGTTCTTCTGTTCTGAGCAAGCTCACTGTTTGGACCCCATAGGAAACACAGTAGAGTAGATGTGTGCCCTATTCTCAAAAGAGGAATGTGTTTCTTGTAAGGCTAGCTAGCATTTGTTTCCCAATCCTAAATGGAGTTGAATCACATGCAGTTTCTGGTCCTACGAGCAAGAGTTGTTTTGTGGTAATAAGAGTCACTATTGCGCTCCCATTGTCATACACAGGGCAAATAGCACAAATAGCACTGGCGTCTGTTCCCAGCAAGTACAGTGTACTGGACTGAAGAGGATCTACTGTTCTTGTCAGTTTCCTAAGGAGAATTGAACTAGATATGGCCCGTGTGTGTAGGAAGCACAGTTCTTTTGTACTCAGCAAGCTCACTGTTCTGGCCCTGTAGGAAACACAGTAGAGTAGAAGAGTGCTCTTTCCACAAAAGCAGAGTGTCTTTCTTGTAAGTCGAGCTAGCGTTTGTTTCCCAGTCCTAAATGTAGTTGAATCACATGCAGGTTCTGTTCCTATGAGCAAGAATTGTTTTGTGGTAGAAGAGTCACTATTGCGCTCCCATTGTCATACATTGTGCAAATAGCACTGGCGTCTGTTCCCAGCATGTACAGTGTATTGGACTGAAGAGGATCTACTGTTCTTGTCAGTTTCCTAAGGAGAATTGAACTAGATATGGCCCGTGTGTGTAGGAAGCACAGTTCTTTTGTACTCAGCAAGCTCACTGTTCTGGCCCTGTAGGAAACACAGTAGAGTAGAAGAGTGCTCTTTCCACAAAAGCAGAGTGTCTTTCTTGTAAGTCGAGCTAGCGTTTGTTTCCCAGTCCTAAATGTAGTTGAATCACATGCAGGTTCTGTTCCTATGAGCAAGAGTTGTTTTGTGGTAAGAAGAGTCACTATTGCGCTCCCATTGTCATACATTGTGCAAATAGCACTGGCGTCTGTTCCCAGCATGTACAGTGTATTGGACTGAAGAGGATCTACTGTTCTTGTCAGTTTCCTAAGCAGAATTGAACCAGATATGGCCGTGTGTAGGAAGCACAGTTCTTTTGTTCTGAGCAAGCTGACTGTTCTGGCGCTATAGGAAACACAGTAGAGTAGAAGAGTGCTGTTTTCTCAAAAGCAGAGTGCGTTTCTTGTAAGGCGAGCTAGCGTTTGTTTCCAAGTTCTAAATGGAGTTGAATCACATGCAGTTTTTGGTCCTACACGCAAGAGTTGTTTTCTCGTAAGGAAAATCACTATTTTCCTCCCATTGCCATACACAGTGCAAATAGCACTCGCATCTGTTCCCAGCAAGTTCAGTGTATTGGACTGAAGAGGAGCTACTTCTCTTGTCAGTTTCCTAAGCAGAGTTGAACTAGATATGGCCCGGATGTAGGAAGCACAGTTCTTTTGTTCTGAGCAAGCTCTCTGTTCGGACCCCACAGGAAACACAGTAGAGTAGAAGAGTGCTCTTTTCTCAAAAGCAGAGTGTGTTTCTTGTAAGGCGAGCTAACGTTTGTTTACCAGTCATAAATGGAGTTGAATCCCATGCAGTTTCTGGTCCTACGACCAAGAGTTGTTTTCTGGTAAGAAGAGTCACTATTGCGCTCCCATTGTCATACACAGGGCAAATAGCACTGGCGTCTGTTCCCAGCATGTACAGTGTATTTGACTGAAGAGGATCTACTGTTCTTGTCAGGTTCCTAAGCAGAGTTGAACTAGATATGACCCGTGTGTGTAGGAAGCACATTTCTTTTGTTCTGAGCAAGCTCTCTGTTTTGGCCCTACAGGAAACACAGTAGAGTAAAAGAGTGCTCTTTTCTCAAAAGCAGAGTGTGTTTCTTGTAAGGAGAGCTAGTGTTTGGTTCCCAGTCCTAAATGGAGTTGAATCACATGCAGTTTCTGGTCCTACGAGCAAGAGTTGTTTTCTGGTAAGAAGAGTCACTATTGTGCTCCCATATTAATACACAGTGCAAATAGCACTGGCGTCTGTTCCCAGCAAGTACAGTGTATTGGACTGAAGAGGAGCTACTGTTCTTGTCAGTTTCCTAAGCAGAGTAGAACTAGATATGTTCCGTGTGTGTAGGAAGCACAGTTGTTTTGTTCTGAGCAAGCTAACTGTTCGGATCACATAGGAAAACACAGTAGAGTAGAAGAGTGCTCTTTTCTCAAAAGCAGAGTGTGTTTCTTGTAAGGTGAGCTAGCGTTTTTTTCCCAGTCCTAAGTGGAGTTGAATCATATGCAGTTTCTGGTCCTAAGATCAAGAGATGTTTTCTGGTAAGAAGAGTCACTACTGTGCTCCCATTGCTGTACACAGTTTAAATAGCACTCGCGTCTCTTCCCAGCAAGTACAGTGTATTGGACTGAAGAGGAGCTACTGTTCTCGTCACTTTCCTAAGCAGAGTTGAACTAGATATGGCCCGTGTTTGTAGGAAGCACAGTACTTTTGTTCTGAGCAAGCTCACTGTTCTGGCCCTATAGTAAATACAGTAGAGTAGAAAAGTGCTCTTTTCTGAAAAGCAGAGTGTGTTTCTTGAAAGGTAAGCTAGCGTTTGTTTCCCACTCCTAAATGGAGTTGAAATACACATGCAGTTTCTGGTCCTATGAGCAAGAGTTGTTTTCTGGTAAGAAGAGTCCATTTTGCGTTCCATTTGCCATACACAGTGCAAAAAGATCTCTCGTATGTTCCCAGAAAGTACAGTGTATTGGACTGAAGAGAGGCTACTGTTCTTTTCAGTTTCCTAACCAGAATTTAACTAGATATGGCCCGTGTGTGTAGGAAGCACAGTTCTTTTGTTCTGAGCAAGCTCAAAGATCTGGCCCTATAGGAAACACAGTAGAGTAGAAGAGTGCTCTTTTCTCAAAAGCAGAGTGTGTTTCTTGTAAGGCTAGCTAGCGTTTGTTTCCCAGTACTAAATGGAGGTGAATCAAATGTAGTATTTGGTCCTACGAGCAAGAGTTGTTTTCTTTTAAGAAGAGTCACTATTGCGCTCCCATTGCCATACACAGTACAAATAGCACTCGCGTCTGTTCCCAACAAGTACAGTGCATTGGACTAAAGAGGAGCTACTGTTCTTGTCAGTTTTCTAAGAAGAGTTGAACTAGATATGGCCCGTGTGTGTAGGAAGCACAGTTCTTTTGTTCTGAGCAAGCTCACTGTTCGGACCCCAGAGGAAACACAGTAGAGCAGAAGAGTGTTCTTTTCTCAAAAGCAGAGTGTGTTTCTTGTAAGGCGAGCTAGCATTTGTTTCCCAGTACTAAATGGAGTTGAATCACATGCAGTTTCTGGTCCTACCAGCAAGAGTTGTTTTCTGGTAAGGAAAGTCACTATTGCTCTCCCATTGCCATACACAGTGCAAATAGCACTCGCGTCAGTTCCCAGCAAATACAGTGTATTGGACTGAAGCGGAGCTACTGTTCTTGTCAGTTTCCTAGGCAGAGTTGACCTATATATGGCCCCTGTGTGTAGGAAGCACAGTTCTTTTGTTCTGAGCAAGCTCACTGTTCTGACCCCATAGGAAATACAGTAGAGTAGAAGAGTGCTCTTTTCTCAAAAGCAGAGTGTGTTTCTTGTAAGGCGAGCTAGCGTTTGTTTCCCAGTCCTAAATGGAGTTGAATCACATCCAGTTTTTGGTCCTACGAGCAAGAGTTGTTTTCTGGTAAGAAGAGTCACTATTGCTCTCTCATTGCCATACACAGTGCAAATAGCACTCGCGTCTGTTCCCAGCAAGTACAGTGTATTGGACTGAAGAGGAGCTACTGTTCTTGTCAGTTTCCTAAGCAGAGTTGAACTAGATATGGCCGGTGTGTGTAGGAAGCACGGTTCTTTTGTTCTGAGCAAGCTCACTGTTAGGACCCCATAGGAAACACAGTAGAGTAGAAGTGTGCCCTTTTCTCAAAGAACAGCGTGTTTCTTGTAAGGCGAGCTAGCGTTTGTTGCCCAGTCCTAAGTGGAGTTGAATCACATGCAGTTTCTGGTCCTAAGAGCAAGAGTTGTTTTCTGATAAGAAGAGTCACTATTGCGCTCCCTTTGCCATACAAAGTGCAAATAGCACTCGCGTCTGTTCCCAGCAAGTAGAGTGTATTGGACTGAAGAAAGGATACTGTTCTTGTCAGTTTCCTAAGCAGAGTTGAACTAGATATGGCCCGTGTGTGTAGGAAGCACAGTTCTTTTTTTCTGAATAAGCTCACTGTTCGGACACCATAGGAAACACAGTAGAGTAGAATAGTTCTCTTTCCTCAAAAGCAGATTTTGTTTCTTGTAAGGCGAGCTAGCGTTTGTTTCCCAGTCCTAAATGGACTTGAATCACATGCAGTTTTTGGTCTTACACACAAGAGTTGCTTTCAAGTAAAGAAAGACACTATTGCGCTCCCATTGCCATACACAGTGCAAATAGCACTCGCATCTGTTCCCAGCAAGTAGAGTGTATTGGACTGAAGAAAGGATACTGTTCTTGTCAGTTTCCTAAGCAGAGTTGAACTAGATATGGCCCGTGTGTGTAGAAAGCACAGTTCTTTTGTTCTGAGCAAGCTCACTGTTCTGGCCCTATAGGAAACACAGTAGAGTAGAAGAGTGCTCTTTTCTCAAAAGCAGAGTGTGTTTCTTGTAAGGCGAGCTAGCATTTTTTCCCAGTCCTAAATGGAGTTGAATCCCATGCAGTTTCTGGTCCTACGAGCAAGAGTTGTTTTCTGGTAAGAAGAGTCACTATTGTGCTCCCATTGCTGTACACAGTGCAAATAGCACTCGCGTCTGTTGCCAGCAAATACAGTGTATTGGACTGAAGAGGAGCTACTGTTCTTGTCAGTTTCCTAAGCAGAGTTGAACTAGATATGGCCCGTGTGTATAGGAAGCACATTTCTTTTGTTCTGAGCAAGCTCACTGTTCTGGCACCATAGGAAACACAGTAGAGTAGAAGAGTGCTCTTTTCTCAAAAGCAGAGTGTGTTTCTTGTAAGGCTAGCTAGTGTTTGATTCCCAGTACTAAATGGAGGTGAATCAAATGCAGTATTTGGTCCTACGAGCAAAAGTTGTTTTCTGGTAAGAAGAGTCACTATTGCGCTCCCATTGCCATACACAGTACAAATAGCACTCGCGTCTGTTCCCAACAAGTACAGTGTATTGGTCTAAAGAGGAGCTGCTGTTCTTGTCAGTTTCCTAAGGAGAGTTGAACTAGATATGGCCCGTGTGTGTAGGAAGCACAGTTCTTTTGTTCTGAGCAAGCTCAATGTTCGGACCCCATATGAACCACAGTAGAATAGAAGACTGCTCCTTTTTCTCAAAAGCAGAGTGTGTTTCTTGTAATGCGAGCTAGCGTTTGTTTCCCAGTCCTAAATGGAGTTGAATCACATCCAGTTTTTGGTCCTACGAGCAAGAGTTGTTTTCTGGTAAGGAAAGTCACTATTGCACTCCCATTGCCATACACAGTTCAAATAGCACTCGCGTCTGTACCCAGCAAGTACACTGTATTGGACTGAAGAGGAGCTACTGTTCTTGTCAGTTTCCTAAGCAGAGTTGAAATAGATATGGCCAGTGTGTGTAGGAAGCACAGTTCTTCTGTTCTGAGCAAGCTCAATGTTCGGACCCCATATGAACCACAGTAGAATAGAAGACTGCTCTTTTCTCAAAAGCAGAGTGTGTTTCTTGTAAGGCGCGCTAGCGTTTGTTTCCCAGTCAGAAATGGAGTTGAATCACATGCAGTTTTTGGTCCTTCGAGCAAGAGTTGTTTTCTGGTAAGCAAAGTCACTAGTGCGCTCCCTTTGCCATACACAGTGCAAATAGCACTCGCGTCTGTTCCCAGCAAGTACAGTGTATTGGACTGAAGAGGAGCTACTGTTCTTGTCAGTTTCCTAAGCAGAGTTGAACTAGATATGGCCGGTGTGTGTAGGAAGCACGGTTCTTTTGTTCTGAGCAAGCTCACTGTTAGGAACCCATAAGAAACACAGTAGAGTAGAAGTGTGCCCTTTTTTCAAAGCAGAGCGTGTTTCTTGTAAGGCGAGCTAGCGTTTGTTTCCCAGTCCTAAGTGGAGTTGAATCACATGCAGTTTCTGGTCCTAAGAGCAAGAGTTGTTTTCTGATAAGAAGAGTCACTATTGCGCTCCCTTTGCCATACACAGTGCAAATAGCACTCGGGTCTGTTCCCAGCAAGTAGAGTGTATTGTACTGAAGAAAGGATACTGTTCTTGTCAGTTTCCTAAGCAGAGTTGAACTAGATATGGCCCGTGTGTGTAGAAAGCACAGTTCTTTTGTTCTGAGCAACTCACTGTTCGGACACCATAGGAAATACAGTAGAGTAGAATAGTTCCCTTTCCTCAAAAGCAGATTTTGTTTCTTGTAAGGCGAGGTAGCGTTTGTTTCCCAGTCCTAAATGGACTTGAATCACATGCAGTTTTTGGTCTTACACACAACAGTTGCTTTCAAGTAAGGAAAGACACTATTGCGCTCCCATTGCCATACACAGTGCAAATAGCACTCGCATCTGTTCCCAACAAGTACAGTGTATTGGACTGAAGAGGAGCTACTTCTCTTGTCAGTTTCCTAAGCAGAGTTGAACTAGATGTGGCCCGGATGTAGGAAGCACAGTTCTTTTGTTCTGAGCAAGCTCTCTGTTCGGACCCCATAGGAAATACAGTAGAGTAGAAGAGTGCTCTTTTCTCAAAAGCAGAGTGTGTTTCTTGTAAGGCGAGCTAGCGTTTGTTTCCCAGTCGTAAATGGAGTTGAATCCCATGCAGTTTCTGGTCCTACGAGCAAGAGTTGTTTTCTGGTAAGAAGAGTCACTATTGTGCTCCCATTGCTGTACACAGTGCAAATAGCACTCGCGTCTGTTGCCAGCAAATACAGTGTATTGGACTGAAGAGGAGCTGCTGTTCTCTTCAGTTTCCTAAGCAGAGTTGAACTAGATATGGCCCGTGTGTATAGGAAGCACAGTTCTTTTGTTCTGAGCAAGCTCACTGTTCTGGCACTATAGGAAACACAGTAGAGTAGAAGAGTGCTCTTTTCTCAAAGCAGCGTGTGTTTCTTGTAAGGCGAGCTAACGTTTGTTTACCAGTCATAAATGGAGTTGAATCCCATGCAGTTTCTGGTCCTACGACCAAGAGTTGTTTTCTGGTAAGAAGAGTCACTATTGCGCTCCCATTGTCATACACAGGGCAAATAGCCCTGGCGTCTGTTCCCAGCATGTACAGTGTATTGGACTGAAGAGGATCTACTGTTCTTGTCAGGTTCCTAAGCAGAGTTGAACTAGATATGACCCGTGTGTGTAGGAAGCACATTTCTTTTGTTCTGAGCAAGCTCTCTGTTTTGGCCCTACAGGAAATACAGTAGAGTAAAAGAGTGCTCTTTTCTCAAAAGCAGAGTGTGTTTCTTGTAAGGAGAGCTAGTGTTTGGTTCCCAGTCCCAAATGGAGTTGAATCACATGTAGTTTCTGGTCCTACGAGCAAGAGTTGTTTTCTGGTAAGAAGAGTCACTATTGTGCTCCCATTGCTGTACACAGTGCAAATAGCACTCGCGTCTGTTGCCAGCAAATACAGTGTATTGGACTGAAGAGGAGCTACTGTTCTTGTCAGTTTCCTAAGCAGAGTTGAACTAGATATGGCCCGTGTGTATAGGAAGCACATTTCTTTTGTTCTGAGCAAGCTCACTGTTCTGGCACCATAGGAAACACAGTAGAGTAGAAGAGTGCTCTTTTCTCAAAAGCAGAGTGTGTTTCTTGTAAGGCTAGCTAGTGTTTTATTCCCAGTACTAAATGGAGGTGAATCAAATGCAGTATTTGGTCCTACGAGCAAAAGTTGTTTTCTGGTAAGAAGAGTCACTATTGCGCTCCCATTGCCATACACAGTACAAATAGCACTCGCGTCTGTTCCCAACAAGTACAGTGTATTGGTCTAAAGAGGAGCTGCTGTTCTTGTCAGTTTCCTAAGGAGAGTTGAACTAGATATGGCCCGTGTGTGTAGGAAGCACAGTTCTTTTGTTCTG
Source organism: Peromyscus eremicus (assembly GCF_949786415.1). NCBI lineage: Eukaryota > Metazoa > Chordata > Mammalia > Rodentia > Cricetidae > Peromyscus > Peromyscus eremicus. The sequence continues at coordinate 25,059 of NW_026736669.1, read as the reverse complement.
AGCAAGCTCAATGTTCGGACCCCATATGAACCACAGTAGAATAGAAGACTGCTCCTTTTTCTCAAAAGCAGAGTGTGTTTCTTGTAATGCGAGCTAGCGTTTGTTTCCCAGTCCTAAATGGAGGTGAATCACATCCAGTTTTTGGTCCTACGAGCAAGAGTTGTTTTCTGGTAAGGAAAGTCACTATTGCACTCCCATTGCCATACACAGTTCAAATAGCACTCGCGTCTGTACCCAGCAAGTACACTGTATTGGACTGAAGAGGAGCTACTGTTCTTGTCAGTTTCCTAAGCAGAGTTGAAATAGATATGGCCAGTGTGTGTAGGAAGCACAGTTCTTCTGTTCTGAGCAAGCTCAATGTTCGGACCCCATATGAACCACAGTAGAATAGAAGACTGCTCTTTTCTCAAAAGCAGAGTGTGTTTCTTGTAAGGCGCGCTAGCGTTTGTTTCCCAGTCAGAAATGGAGTTGAATCACATGCAGTTTTTGGTCCTTCGAGCAAGAGTTGTTTTCTGGTAAGCAAAGTCACTAGTGCGCTCCCTTTGCCATACACAGTGCAAATAGCACTCGCGTCTGTTCCCAGCAAGTACAGTGTATTGGACTGAAGAGGAGCTACTGTTCTTGTCAGTTTCCTAAGCAGAGTTGAACTAGATATGGCCGGTGTGTGTAGGAAGCACGGTTCTTTTGTTCTGAGCAAGCTCACTGTTAGGAACCCATAAGAAACACAGTAGAGTAGAAGTGTGCCCTTTTTTCAAAGCAGAGCGTGTTTCTTGTAAGGCGAGCTAGCGTTTGTTTCCCAGTCCTAAGTGGAGTTGAATCACATGCAGTTTCTGGTCCTAAGAGCAAGAGTTGTTTTCTGATAAGAAGAGTCACTATTGCGCTCCCTTTGCCATACACAGTGCAAATAGCACTCGGGTCTGTTCCCAGCAAGTAGAGTGTATTGTACTGAAGAAAGGATACTGTTCTTGTCAGTTTCCTAAGCAGAGTTGAACTAGATATGGCCCGTGTGTGTAGAAAGCACAGTTCTTTTGTTCTGAGCAAGCTCACTGTTCGGACACCATAGGAAATACAGTAGAGTAGAATAGTTCCCTTTCCTCAAAAGCAGATTTTGTTTCTTGTAAGGCGAGGTAGCGTTTGTTTCCCAGTCCTAAATGGACTTGAATCACATGCAGTTTTTGGTCTTACACACAACAGTTGCTTTCAAGTAAGGAAAGACACTATTGCGCTCCCATTGCCATACACAGTGCAAATAGCACTCGCATCTGTTCCCAACAAGTACAGTGTATTGGACTGAAGAGGAGCTACTTCTCTTGTCAGTTTCCTAAGCAGAGTTGAACTAGATGTGGCCCGGATGTAGGAAGCACAGTTCTTTTGTTCTGAGCAAGCTCTCTGTTCGGACCCCATAGGAAATACAGTAGAGTAGAAGAGTGCTCTTTTCTCAAAAGCAGAGTGTGTTTCTTGTAAGGCGAGCTAGCGTTTGTTTCCCAGTCGTAAATGGAGTTGAATCCCATGCAGTTTCTGGTCCTACGAGCAAGAGTTGTTTTCTGGTAAGAAGAGTCACTATTGTGCTCCCATTGCTGTACACAGTGCAAATAGCACTCGCGTCTGTTGCCAGCAAATACAGTGTATTGGACTGAAGAGGAGCTGCTGTTCTCTTCAGTTTCCTAAGCAGAGTTGAACTAGATATGGCCCGTGTGTATAGGAAGCACAGTTCTTTTGTTCTGAGCAAGCTCACTGTTCTGGCACTATAGGAAACACAGTAGAGTAGAAGAGTGCTCTTTTCTCAAAGCAGCGTGTGTTTCTTGTAAGGCGAGCTAACGTTTGTTTACCAGTCATAAATGGAGTTGAATCCCATGCAGTTTCTGGTCCTACGACCAAGAGTTGTTTTCTGGTAAGAAGAGTCACTATTGCGCTCCCATTGTCATACACAGGGCAAATAGCCCTGGCGTCTGTTCCCAGCATGTACAGTGTATTGGACTGAAGAGGATCTACTGTTCTTGTCAGGTTCCTAAGCAGAGTTGAACTAGATATGACCCGTGTGTGTAGGAAGCACATTTCTTTTGTTCTGAGCAAGCTCTCTGTTTTGGCCCTACAGGAAATACAGTAGAGTAAAAGAGTGCTCTTTTCTCAAAAGCAGAGTGTGTTTCTTGTAAGGAGAGCTAGTGTTTGGTTCCCAGTCCCAAATGGAGTTGAATCACATGTAGTTTCTGGTCCTACGAGCAAGAGTTGTTTTCTGGTAAGAAGAGTCACTATTGCTCTCCCATATTCATACACAGTGCAAATAGCACTGGCGTATGTTCCCAGCAAGTACAGTGTATTGGACTGAAAAGGAGCTACTGTTCTTGTCAGTTTCCTAAGCAGAGTTGAACTAGATATGGCCCGTGTGTGTAGAAAGCACAGTTCTTTTGTTCTGAGCAAGCTCACTGTTCTGGCCCTATAGGAAACACAGTAGAGTAGAAGAGTGCTCTTTTCTCAAAAGCAGAGTGTGTTTCTTGTAAGGCGAGCTAGCGTTTTTTCCCAGTCCTAAATGGAGTTGAATCCCATGCAGTTTCTGGTCCTACGAGCAAGAGTTGTTTTCTGGTAAGAAGAGTCACTCTTGTGCACCCATTGCTGTACACAGTGCAAATAGCACTCGCGTCTGTTCCCAGCAAGTACAGTGTATTGGACTGAAGAGGAGCTGCTGTTCTTGTCAGTTTCATAAGCAGAGTTGAACTAGATATGGCCCGTGTGTATAGGAAGCACAGTTCTTTTGTTCTGAGCAAGCTCACTGTTCTGGCACCATAGGAAACACAGTAGAGTAGAAGAGTGCTCTTTTCTCAAAAGCAGAGTGTGTTTCTTGTAAGGCTAGCTAGCGTTTGATTCCCAGTACTAAATGGAGGTGAATCAAATGCAGTATTTGGTCCTACGAGCAAAAGTTGTTTTCTGGTAAGAAGAGTCACTATTGCGCTCCCATTGCCATACACAGTACAAATAGCACTCGCGTCTGTTCCCAACAAGTACAGTGTATTGGTCTAAAGAGGAGCTGCTGTTCTTGTCAGTTTCCTAAGGAGAGTTGAACTAGATATGGCCCGTGTGTGTAGGAAGCACAGTTCTTTTGTTCTGAGCAAGCTCAATGTTCGGACCCCATATGAACCACAGTAGAATAGAAGACTGCTCCTTTTTCTCAAAAGCAGAGTGTGTTTCTTGTAATGCGAGCTAGCGTTTGTTTCCCAGTCCTAAATGGAGTTGAATCACATCCAGTTTTTGGTCCTACGAGCAAGAGTTGTTTTCTGGTAAGGAAAGTCACTATTGCACTCCCATTGCCATACACAGTTCAAATAGCACTCGCGTCTGTACCCAGCAAGTACAGTGTATTGGACTGAAGAGTAGCTACTGTTCTTGTCAGTTTCCTAAGCAGAGTTGAAATAGATATGGCCAGTGTGTGTAGGAAGCACAGTTCTTTTGTTCTGAGCAAGCTCAATGTTCGGACCCCATATGAACCACAGTAGAATAGAAGACTGCTCTTTTCTCAAAAGCAGAGTGTGTTTCTTGTAAGGCGCGCTAGCGTTTGTTTCCCAGTCAGAAATGGAGTTGAATCACATGCAGTTTTTGGTCCTTCGAGCAAGAGTTGTTTTCTGGTAAGCAAAGTCACTAGTGCGCTCCCTTTGCCATACACAGTGCAAATAGCACTCGGGTCTGTTCCCAGCAAGTAGAGTGTATTGGACTGAAGAAAGGATACTGTTCTTGTCAGTTTCCTAAGCAGAGTTGAACTAGATATGGCCCGTGTGTGTAGAAAGCACAGTTCTTTTGTTCTGAGCAAGCTCACTGTTCGGACACCATAGGAAACACAGTAGAGTAGAATAGTTCCCTTTCCTCAAAAGCAGAGTTTGTTTCTTGTAAGGCGAGGTAGCGTTTGTTTCCCAGTCCTAAATGGACTTGAATCACATGCAGTTTTTGGTCTTACACACAACAGTTGCTTTCAAGTAAGGAAAGACACTATTGCGCTCCCATTGCCATACACAGTGCAAATAGCACTCGCGTCTGTTCCCAGCAAGTACAGTGTATTGGACTGAAGAGAGGCTACTGTTCTTTTCAGTTTCCTAACCAAAATTGAACTAGATATGGCCCGTGTGTGTAGGAAGCACAGTTCTTTTGTTCTGAGCAAGCTCAAAGTTCTGGCCCTAAAGGAAACACAGTAGAGTAGAAGAGTGCTCTTTTCTCAAAAGCAGAGTGTGTTTCTTGTAAGGCTAGCTAGCGTTTGTTTCCCAGTACTAAATGGAGGTGAATCAAATGCAGTATTTGGTCCTACGAGCAAGAGTTGTTTTCTGGTAAGAGGAGTCACTATTGCGCTCCCATTGCCATACACAGTACAAATAGCACTCGCATCTGTTCCCAACAAGTACAGTGTATTGGACTAAAGAGGAGCTACTGTTCTTGTCAGTTTCCTAAGGAGAGTTTAACTATATATGGCCCGTGTGTGTAGGAAGCACAGTTCTTTTGTTCTGAGCAAGCTCACTGTTCGGACCCCAGAGGAAACACAGTAGAGCAGAAGAGTGCTCTTTTCTCAAAAGCAGAGTGTGTTTCTTGTAAGGCGAGCTAGCGTTTGTTTCCCAGTCCTAAATGGAGTTGAATCACATCCAGTTTTTGGTCCTACGATCAAAAGTTGTTTTCTGGTAAGGAAAGTCACTATTGCACTCCCATTGCTATACACAGTGCAAATAGCACTCGCGTCTGTTCCCAGAAAGTACAGTGTATTGGACTGAAGAGGAGCTACTGTTCTTGTCAGTTTCCTAAGCAGAGTTGAACTTGCCCCTGTGTGTAGGAAGCACAGTTCTTTTGTTCTGAGCAAGCTCACTGTTCAGACCCCATAGGAAACACAGTAGAGTAGAAGAGTGCTCTTTTCTCAAAAGCAGAGTGTGTTTCTTGTAAAGCGAGCTAGCATTTGTTTCCCAGTCCTAAATGGAGTTGAATCACATGCAGTTTCTTGTCCTAAGAGCAAGAGTTGTTTTCTGGTAAGAAGAGTCACTATTGTGCTCCCATTGTCATTCACAGGGCAAATAACACTGGCGTCTGTTCCCAGCATGTACACTGTATTGGAATGAAGAGGATATACTGTTTTTTTCAGTTTCCTAAGCATAATTGAACTAGATATGGCCGTATTTGTATGAAGCACAGTTCTTTTGTTCTGAACAAGCTCACTGTTCTGGCCCTATAGGAAACACAGTAGAGTAGAAGAGTGCTCTTTTCTCAAAAGCAGAGTGTGTTTCTTGTAAGGCGAGCTAGCGTTTGTTTCCCAGTCCTAAATGGAGTTGAATCACATGCAGTTTTTGGTCCTATGAGCAAGAGTTTTTTTCTGGTGAGGAAAGTGACTCTTGAGCTCCCATTGCCATACACAGTGCAAATAGCACTCGCGTCTGTTCCCAGCAATTACAGTGTATTGGACTGAAGCGGAGCTACTGTTCTTGTCAGTTGCCTAAGCCGAGTTGAAGTAGATATGGCCGTGTGTGTAGGAAGCACAGTTCTTTTGTTCTGAGCAATCTCACTGTTCGGACCCCATAGGAAACACAGTAGTGTAGAAGAGTGCTCTTTTCTCAAAAGCAGAGTGTGTTTCTTGTAAGGCGAGCTAGCATTTTTTTTCCCGTCCTAAATGGAGCTGAATCACATGCAGTTTCTTGTCCTACGAGCAAGAGTTGTTTTCTGGTAAGGAAAGTCACTATTGCGCTCCCATTGCCATACACAGTGAAAAGAGCCCTCGCATCTGTTCCCAGGAAGTACAGTGTATTGGACTGAAGAGAAGCTACTGTTCTTGTCAGTTTCCTAAGCAGAGTTGAACTAGATATGGCCCGTGTGTGTAGGAAGCACAGTTCTTTTGTTCTGAGCAAGCTCACTGTTCGGACCACATAGGAAACACAGAAGAGTAGAAGAGTGCTCTTTTCTCAAAAGCAGAGTGTGTTTCTTGTAAGGCGAACTAGTGTTTGTTTCCAGTCCTAAATGGAGTTGAATCCCATGCAGTTTCTGGTCCTATGAGCAAGAGGTGCTTTCCGATAAGAAAAGTCACTATTGCACTCCTATTGCCATACACAGTGCAAATAGCACTCGCGTCTGTTCCCATCTAGTACAGTGTATTGGACTGAAGAGGATCTACTGTTCTTGTAAGTTTCCTAAGCATAATTGAACTAGATCTGGCCGTATTTGTAGGAAGCACAGTGCTTTTGTTCTGAGCAAACTCACTGTTCTGGCCCTATAGGAAACACAGTAGAGTAGAAGAGTGCTCTTTTCTCAAAAGCAGAGTGTGTTTCTTGTAAAGCGAGCTAGCGTTTGTTTCCCAGTCCTAAATGGAGTTGAATCACATGCAGTTTCTGGTCCTACCAACAAGAGTTGTTTTCTGGTAAGGAAAGTCACTATTGCGCTCCCATTGCAATACACAGTCCAAATAGCACTCGCATCTGTTCCCAGCAAGTACAGTGTATTGGACTGAAGAGGATCTACTGTTCTCGTCAGTTTCCTAAGCAGAGTTGAACTAGATATGGCCCGTGGGTGGAGGAAGCACAGTTCTGTTGTTCTGAGCAAGCTCACTGTTCTGTCCCCATAGGATACAGAGTAGAGTAGAAGAGTGCTCTTTTCTCAAAAGCAGTGTTTGTTTCTTGTAAGGCGAGCTAGCGTTTGTTTCCCAATCCTAAATGCAGTTGAATCACATGCAGTTTCTTGTCCTACGAGCAGGAGTTGTTTTCTGGTAAGAAGAGTCACTATTGTGCTCCCATTGTCATACACAGGCCAAATAGCACTGGCGTCTGTTCCCAGCATGTACAGTGTATTGGACTGAAGAGGATCTACTGTTCATGTCAGTTTCCTAAGCAGAGTTGAACTAGATATGGCCGTATTTGTCGGAAGCACAGTTCTTTTGTTCTGAGCAAGCTCACTGTTCGGACCCCATAGGAAACACAGTAGAGTAGAAGAGTGCTGTTTTCTCAAAAGCAGAGGGTGTTTCTTGAAAGGTGAGCTTGCGTTTGTTTCCCACTCCTAAAGGGAGTTGAAATACACATGCAGTTTCTGGTCCTAAGAGCAAGAGTTGTTTTCTGGTAAGAAGAGTCCATTTTGCGTTCCATTTGCCATACACAGTGCAAATAGCACTCGCGTCTGTTCCCAGCAAGTACAGTGTATTGGACTGAAGAGAGGCTACTGTTCTTTTCAGTTTCCTAACCAAAATTGAACTAGATATGTCCCGTGTGTGTAGGAAGCCCAGTTCTTTTGTTCTGAGCAAGCTCAAAGTTCTGGCCCTAAAGGAAACACAGTAGAGTAGAAGAGTGCTCTATTCTCAAAAGCAGAGTGTGTTTCTTGTAAGGCTAGCTAGCGTTTGTTTCCCAGTACTAAATGGAGGTGAATCAAATGCAGTATTTGGTCCTACGAACAAGAGTTGTTTTCTGGTAAGAGGAGTCACTATTGCGCTCCCATTGCCATTCACAGTATAAATAGCACTCGCATCTGTTCCCAACAAGTACAGTGTATTGGACTAAAGAGGAGCTACTGTTCTTGTCAGTTTCCTAAGGAGAGTTTAACTATATATGGCCCGTGTGTGTAGGAAGCACAGTTCTTTTGTTCTGAGCAAGCTCACTGTTCGGACCCCAGAGGAAACACAGTAGAGCAGAAGAGTGCTCTTTTCTCAAAATCAGACTGTGTTTCTTGTAAGGCGAGCTAGCGTTTGTTTCCCAGTACTAAATGGAGTTGAATCACATGCAGTTTCTGGTCCTACCAACAAGAGTTGTTTTCTGGTAAGGAAAGTCACTATTGCGCTCCCATTGCAATACACAGTCCAAATAGCACTCGCATCTGTTCCCAGCAAGTACAGTGTATTGGACTGAAGAGGATCTACTGTTCTCGTCAGTTTCCTAAGCAGAGTTGAACTAGATATGGCCTTATTTGTCGGAAGCACAGTTCTTTTGTTCTGAGCAAACTCACTGTTCTGGCCCTATAGGAAACACAGTAGAGTAGAAGAGTGCTCTTTTCTCAAAAGCAGAGTGTGTTTCTTGTAAGGCGAGCTAGCGTTTGTTTCCCAGTCCTAAATGGAGTTGAATCACATGCAGTTTTTGGTCCTATGAGCAAGAGTTGTTTTCTGGGAAGGAAAGTCACTCTTGCGCTCCCATTGTCATACAGAGGACAAATAGCACTGGCGTCTGTTCCCTGCATGTACAGTGTATTAACTGAAGTGGAGCTACTGTTCTTGTCAGTTTCCTAAGCAGAGTTGAACTAGATATGGCCTGTGTGTGGAGGAAGCACAGTTCTGTTGTTCTGAGCAAGCTCACTGTTCGGACCCCATAGGATACACAGTAGAGTAGAAGAGTGCTCTTTTCTCAAAAGCAGAGTGTGTTTCCTGTAAGTCGAGCTAGCGTTTGTTTCCCAGTCCTAAATGGAGTTGAATCACATGCAGTTTCTTGTCCTACGAGCAAGAGTAGTTTTCTGGTAAGAAGAGTCACTATTGTGCTCCCATTGTCATACACAGGGCAAAGAGCACTGGCGTCTGTTCCCAGCATGTACAGTGTATTGGACTGAAGAGGATCTACTGTTCTTGTCAGTTTCCTAAGCAGAATTGAACTAGATATGGCCGTATTTGTAGGAATCACAGTTATTTTGTTCCTAGCAAACTCACTGTTCTGGCCCTATAGAAAAAACAGTAGAGTAGAAGTGTGCTCTTTTCTCAAAAGCAGAGTGTGTTTCTTGTAAGGCGAGCTAGGGTTTGTTTCCCAGTCCTAAATGGAGTTGAATCACATGCAGTTTTTAGTCCTATGAGCAAGAGTTGTTTTCTGGTAAGGAAAATCACTCTTGCGCTCCCATTGCCATACACAGTGCAAATAGCACTCGCGTCTGTTCCCAGCAAGTACAGTGTATTGGACTGAAGCAGAGCTACTGTTCTTGTCAGTTTTCTAAGCAGAGTTGAACTAGATATGGACCCTGTGTGTAGGAAGCACTGTTCTTTTCTTCTGAGCAAGCTCACTGTTCGGACGCCCTAGGAAACACAGTAGAGTAGAAGAGTGCTCTTTTCTCAAAAGCAGAGTATGTTTCTTGTATGGCGAGCTGGTGTTTGTTTCCCATTCCTAAATGGAGTTGAATCACATGCAGTTTTTTGTCCTACGACCAAGAGTTGTTTTCTGGTAAGGAAAGTCACTATTGCGCTCCCAAAGCCATACACAGTGCAAATAGCACTCGCGTCTGTTCCCAGCAAGTACAGTGTATTGGACTGAAGAGGAGCTACTGTTCTTGTCAGTTTCCTAAGCAGAGTGGAACTAGATATGGCCCCTGTGTGTAGGAAGCACAGTTCTTTTGTTCTGAGCAAGCACAATTTTCGGACCCCATAGGAAAAACAGTAGAGTAGAATAGTGCTCTTTTCTCAAAAGCAGAGTATGTTTCTTGTAAGGCGAGCTAGCGTTTGTTTCCCAATCCTAAATGGATTTGAATCACATGCAGTATCTGGTCCTACGTGCAAGAGTTGTTTTCTGGTAAGAAGAGTCACTATTGCACTCCCATTGTCATCCACAGGGCAAATCACACTGGCATCTGTTCCCAGCATGTACAGGGTATTGGACTGAAGAGGATCTACTGTTCTTGTCAGTTTCCTAAGCAGAGTTTAAGTAGATATGGACCGTGTGTATAGGAAGCACAGTTCTTTTGTTCTGAGAATGCTCACTGTTCTGGCCCTATAGGAAACACATTAGAGTAGAAGAGTGCTCCTTTCTCAATCCAGAGTGTGTTTCTTGTAAGTCGAGCTATCGTTTGTTTCCCCGTAATAAATAGAGTTGAATCCCATGCAGTTTCTGGTCCTATCAGCAAGAGTTGTTTTCTGATAAGAAGAGTCACTATTGCACTCCTATTGCCATACACAGTACAAATAGCACTCGCGTCTGTTCCCAGCTAGGACAGTGTATTGGACTGAGGAGGAGCTACCGTTCTTGTCAGTTTCCTAAGCAGAGTTGAACTAGATATGGCCCCTGTGTGTAGGAAGCACAGTTCTTTTGTTCTGAGCAAGCACAATTTTCGGACCCCATAGGAAAAACAGTAGAGTAGAATAGTGCTCTTTTCTCAAAAGCAGAGTATGTTTCTTGTAAGGCGAGCTAGCGTTTGTTTCCCAATCCTAAATGGATTTGAATCACATGCAGTATCTGGTCCTACGTGCAAGAGTTGTTTTCTGGTAAGAAGAGTCACTATTGCACTCCCATTGTCATCCACAGGGCAAATCACACTGGCATCTGTTCCCAGCATGTACAGGGTATTGGACTGAAGAGGATCTACTGTTCTTGTCAGTTTCCTAAGCAGAGTTTAAGTAGATATGGACCGTGTGTATAGGAAGCACAGTTCTTTTGTTCTGAGAATGCTCACTGTTCTGGCCCTATAGGAAACACATTAGAGTAGAAGAGTGCTCCTTTCTCAATCCAGAGTGTGTTTCTTGTAAGTCGAGCTATCGTTTGTTTCCCCGTAATAAATAGAGTTGAATCCCATGCAGTTTCTGGTCCTATCAGCAAGAGTTGTTTTCTGATAAGAAGAGTCACTATTGCACTCCTATTGCCATACACAGTACAAATAGCACTCGCGTCTGTTCCCAGCTAGGACAGTGTATTGGACTGAGGAGGAGCTACCGTTCTTGTCAGTTTCCTAAGCAGAGTTGAACTAGATATGGCCCGTGTGTGTAGGAAGCACAGTTCTTTTGTTCTGAGCAAGCTCACTGTTCGGACCCCATAGGAAACACAGTAGAGTAGAAGAGTGCTCTTTTCTCAAAAGCAGAGTGTGTTTCTTGTAAAGCGAGCTAGCATTTGTTTCCCAGTCCTAAATGGAGTTGAATCACATGCAGTTTCTTGTCCTACGAGCAAGCGTTGTTTTCTGGTAAGAAGAGTCACTATTGTGCTCCCATTGTCATTCATAGGGCAAATAACACTGGAGTATGTTCCCAGCATGTACACTGTATTGGACTGAAGAGGATCTACTGTTCTTTTCAGTTTCCTAAGCATAATTGAACTAGATATGGCCGTATTTGTATGAAGCACAGTTCTTTTGTTCTGAGCAAGCTCACTGTTCTGGCCCTATAGGAAACACAGTAGAGTAGAAGAGTGCTCTTTTCTCAAAAGCAGAGTGTGTTTCTTGTAAGGCGAGCTAGCGTTTATATCCCAGTCCTAAATGGAATGAATCACATGCAGTTTTTGGTCCTAAGACCAAAAGTTGTTTTCTGGTAAGGAAAGTCACTCTTGCATTCCCATTGCCATACAGTGTGCAAATAGCACTCGCGTCTGTTCCCAGCAAGTACAGTGTATTGGACTGAAGAGGAGCTACTGTTCTTGTCAGTTTCCTAAGCAGATTTGAACTAGATATGGCCCCTGTGTGTAGGAAGCACAGTTCTAATGTTCTGAGCAAGCTCACTGTTAGGACCACATAGGAAATACAGTAGAGTAGAAGAGTGCTCATTTCTCAAAAGCAGAGTGTGTTTCTTGTAAGGCGAGCTAGTGTTTGTTTCCCATTCAGAAATGGAGTTGAATCCCATGCAGTTTCTGGTCCTATGAGCAAGAGGTGTTTTCTGATAATAAGAGTCACTATTGCGCTCCCATTGTCATACAGAGGACAAATAGCACTGGCGTCTGTTCCCTGCAAGTACATTGTATTGGACTGAAGTGGAGCTACTGTTCTTATCAGTATCCTAAGCAGAGTTGAACTAGATATGGCCCGTGTGTGGAGGAAGCACAGTTCTGTTGTTCTGAGCAAGGTCACTGTTTGGACCCCATAGGATACACAGTAGAGTAGAAGAGTGCTCTTTTCTCAAAGCAGAGTGTGTTTCTTGTAAGGCGAGCTAGCGTTTGTTTCCCAGTCCTGAATGGAGTTGAATCACATGCAGTTTCTTGTCCTATGAGCAAGAGTTGTTTTCTGGTAAGAAGAGTCACTATTGTGCTCCCATTGTCATACACAGGGCAAATAGCACTGGCGTCTGCTCCCAGCATGTACAGTGTATTGGACTGAAAAGGATCTTCTGTTCTTGTCAGTTTTCTAAGCAGAATTGAACTAGATATGGCCGTATTTGTAGGAATCACAGTTCTTTTGTTCTGAGCAAACTCAGTGTTCTGGCCCAATAGGAAAAACAGTAGAGTAGAAGAGTGCTCTTTTCTCACAAGCAGAGTGTGTTTCTTGTAAGGCGAGCTAGCGTTTGTTTCCCAGTCCTAAATGGAGTTGAATCACATGCAGTTTTTGGTCCTACGAGCAAGAGTTGTTTTCTGGTAAGGAAAGTCATTATTGCGCTCCCATTGCCATACACAGTGCAAATCGCACTGGCGTCTGTTCCCAGCAAGTACAGTGTATTGGACTGAAGCGGAGCTACTGTTCTTGTCAGTTTCCTAAGCAGAGTTGAACTAGATATTGCCCCTGTGTGTAGGAAGCACAGTTCTTTTGTTCTGAGCAAGCTCACTGTTCAGACCCCATTGGAAACACAGTAGAGTAGAAGAGTGCTCTTTTCTCAAAAGCAGAGTGTGTTTCTTGTAAAGCGAGCTAGCATTTGTTTCCCAGTCCTAAATGGAGTTGAATCACATGCAGGTTCTTGTCCTAAGAGCAAGAGTTGTTTTCTGGTAAGAAGAGTCACTATTGTGCTCCCATTGTCATTCACAGGATAAATAACAGTGGCGTCTGTTTCCAGCATGTACACTGTTTTGGACTGAAGAGTATCTACTGTTCTTTTCAGTTTCCTAAGCATAATTGAACTAGATATGGCCATATTTGTATGAAGCACAGTTCTTTTGTTCTGAGCAAGCTCACTGTTCTGGCCCTATAAAAAACACAGTAGAGTAGAAGAGTGCTCTTTTCTCAAAAGCAGAGTGTGTTTCTTGTAAGGCGAGCTAGCGTTTGTTTCCCAGTCCTAAATGGAGTTGAATGACATGCAGTTTTTGGTCCTATGAGCAAGAGTTGTTTTCTGGTAAGAAAAGTCACTCTTGCCCTCCCATTGCCATACACAGTGCAAATCGCACTTGCGTCTTTTCCCAGCAAGTACAGTGTATTGGACTGAAGCGGAGCTACTGTTCTTGTCAGTTTCCTAAGCAGAGTTTAACTAGATATGGACCGTGTGTGTAGGAAGCACAGTTCTTTTGTTCTGAGAATGCTCACTGTTCTGGCCCTATAGGAAACACATTAGAGTAGAAGAGTGCTCCTTTCTCAATTCCGAGTGTGTTTCTTGTAAGTCGAGCTATCGTTTGTTTCCCAGTAATAAATAGAGTTGAATCCCATGCAGTTTCTGGTCCTACCAGCAAGAGTTGTTTTCTGATAAGAAGAGTCACTATTGCGCTCCTATTGCCATACACAGTACAAATAGCACTCGCGTCTGTTCCCAGCTAGGACAGTGTATTCGACTGAGGAGGAGCTACCGTTCTTGTCAGTTTCCTAAGCAGAGTTGAACTAGATATGGCCCGTGTGTGTAGGAAGCACAGTTCTTTTGTTCTGAGCAAGCTCACTTTTCGGACCCCATAGGAAATACAGTAGAGTAGAAGAGTGCTCTTTTCTCAAAAGCAGAGTGTGTTTCTTGTAAGGCGAGCTAGCGTTTGTTTCCCAGTCATAAATTGAGTTGAATCACATGCACTTTCTTGTCCTATGAGCAAGAGTTGTTTTCTGGTAAGAAGAGTCACTATTGTGCTCCCATTGTCATTCACAGGATAAATAACAGTGGCGTCTGTTTCCAGCATGTACACTGTTTTGAACTGAAGAGGATCTACTGTTCTTTTCAGTTTCCTAAGCATAATTGAACTAGCTATGGCCGTATTTGTATGAAGCACAGTTCTTTTGTTCTGAGCAAGCTCACTGTTCGGACCACATAGGAAATACAGTAGAGTAGAAGAGTGCTCTTTTCTCAAAAGCAGAGTGTTTCTTGTAAGGCGAGCTAGTGTTTGTTTCCCAGTCAGAAATGGAGTTGAATCCCATGCAGTTTCTGGTCCTACGAGCAAGAGGTGTTTTCTGATAAGAAGAGTCACTATTGTGCTCACATTGTCATACACAGGGCAAATAGCACTGGCGTCTGTTCCCAGCATGTACAGTGTATTGGACTGAAGAGGATCTACTGTTCTTTTCAGTTTCCTAAGCAGAATTGAACTAGATATGGCCGTATTTGTATGAAGCACAGTTCTTTTGTTCTGAGCAAGCTCACTGTTCTGGCCCTATAGGAAACACAGTAGAGTAGAAGAGTGCTCTTTTCTCAAAAGCAGAGTGTGTTTCTTGTAAGGCGAGCTAGCGTTTGTTTTCCAGTCCTAAATGGAGTTGAATCTCATGCAGTTTTTGGTCCTACGAGCAAGAGTTGTTTACTCGTAAGCAAAGTCACTATTGCGCTCCCATTGCCATACACAGTGCAAATAGCACTCACGTCTGTTCCCAGCAAGTACAGTGTATTGGACTGAAGAGGAGCTACTGTTCTTGTCAGTTTCCTAAGCAGAGTTGAACTAGATATGGCCCCTGTGTGTAGGAAGCACAGTTCTATTGTTCTGAAGAAGCTCACTGTTCGGACCCCATAGGAAACACACTAGAGTAGAAGAGTGCTCTTTTCTCAAAAGCAGAGTGTGTTTCTAGTAAGGCAAGCTAGCGTTTATTTCCCAGTCTTAAATGGAGTTGAATCACATCCTGTTTTTGGTCCTACGAGCAAGAGTTGTTTTCTGGTAAGGAAAGTCACTATTGCACTCCCATTGCCATACACAGTGCAAATAGCTCTCGCGTTTGTTCACAGCAAGTACAGTGTATTGGACTGAAGAGGAGCTACTGTTCTTGTCAGTTTCCTAAGCAGAGTTGAACTAGATATGGCCCATGTGTGTAGGAAGCACAGTTCTTTTGTTCTGAGCAAGCTCACTGTTCGGACCCCATAGGAAACACAGTAGAGTAGAAGAGTGCTCTTTTCTCAAAAGCAGAGTGTGTTTCTTGTAAGGCGAGCTATTGTTTGTTTCCCAGTCCTAAATGGAGTTGAATCACATGCAGTTTCTTGTCCTATGAGCAAGAGTTGTTTTCTGGTAAAAAGAGTCACTCTTGCGCTCCCATTGTCATACACAGGGCAAATAGCACTGGCGTCTGTTCCCAGCATGTACAGTGTATTGGACTGAAGAGGATCTACTGTTCTTGTCAGTTTCCTAAGCAGAATTGAACTAGATATGGTCGTATTTGTAGGAAGCACAGTAATTTTGTTCTGAGCAAACTCACTGTTCTGGCCCTATAGGAAACACACTAGAGTAGAAGAGTGCTCTTTTCTCAAAAGCAGAGTGTGTTTCTTGTAAGGTGAGCTAGCGTTTGTTTCCCAGTCCTAAATGGAGTTGAATCACATGCAGTTTTTGGTACTACGAGCAGGAGTTGTTTTCTGGTAAGGAAAGTCACTATTGCGCTCCCATTGCCATACACAGTGCAAATAGCACTCGCTTCTGTTCCCAGCAAGTACAGTTTATTGGACTGAAGAGGAGCTACTGTTCTTGTCAGTTTCCTAAGCAGAGTTGAACTAGATATGGCCCCTGTGTGTAGGAAGCACATTTCTTTTGTTCTGAGCAAACTCACTGTTCTGGACCTGTAGGAAACACAGTAGAGTAGAAGAGTGCTCTTTTCTCAAAAGCAGAGTGTGTTTCTTGTAAGGCGAGCTAGCGTTTGTTTCCCGGTCCTAAATGGAGTTGAATCCCATGCAGTTTCTTGTCCTACCAGCAAGAGTTGTTTTCTGGTAAGGAAAGTCACTATTGCGCTCCCATTTCCATACACAGTGCAAATAGCACTCACATCTATTCCCAGCAAGTACAGTGTATTGGACTGAAGCGGAGCTACTGTTCTTGTCAGTTTCCTAAGCAGAGTTGAACTAGATATGGCCCCTGTGTGTAGAAAGCACAGTTCTTTTTTTCTGAGCATGCTCACTGTTCGGACACCATAGGAAAAACAGTCGAGTAGAAGAGTGCTCTTTTCTCAAAAGCAGATTGTGTTTCTTGTAAGGCGATCTAGCGTTTGTTTCCCAGTCCTAAATGGAGTTGAAACACATGCAGTTTATTGTCCTACGAGCAAGAGTTGTTTTCTGGTAAGAAGAGTCACTATTGCGCTCCCATTGTCATACACAGGGCAAATAGCACTGGCGTCTGTTCCCAGCATGTACAGTGTATTGGACTGAAGAGGATATACTGTTCTTTTCAGTTTCCTAAGCAGAATTGAACTAGATATGGCCGTATTTGTATGAAGCACAGTTCTTTTGTTCTGAGCAAGCTCACTGATTGGGCCCTATAGGAAACACAGTAGGGTAGAAGAGTGCTCTTTTCTCAAAAGCAGAGTGTGTTTCTTGTAAGGCGAGCTAGCGTTTGTTTCCCAGTCCTAAATGGAGTTGAATCACATGCAGTTTTTGGTCCTATGAGCAAGAGTTGTTTTCTGGTAAGGAAAGACACTATTGCGCTCTCATTTCCATACACAGTGCAAATAGCACTCGCATCTGTTCCCAGCAAGTACAGTGTATTGGACTGAAGGGGATCTACTGTTCCTGTCAGTTTCTTAAGCAGAGTTGAACAAGATATGGCCCCTGTGTGTAGGAAGCACAGTTCTTTTGTTCTGAGCAAGCTCACTGTTTGGACCCCATAGAAAACACATTAGAGTAGAAGAGTTCTCTTTTCTCAAAAGCAGAGTGTGTTTCTTGTAAGGCGAGCTATCGTTTGTTTCCCAGTCCTAAATGGAGTTGAATCACATGCAGTTTTTGGTCCTACGAGCAAGAGTTATTTTCTCATAAGCAAAGTCACTATTGCGCTCCCATTGCCATATACAGTGCAAATAGCACTCACGTCTGTTCCCAGCAAGTACAGTGTATTGAACTGAAGAGGAGCTACTCTTCTTGTCAGTTTCCTAAGCAGAGTTGAACTAGATATGGCCCCTGTGTGTAGGAAGCACAGTTCTATTGTTCTGAAGAAGCTCACTGTTCGGGCCCCATAGGAAACACACTAGAGTAGAAGAGTGCTCTTTTCTCAAAAGCAGAGTGTGTTTCTAGTAAGGCAAGCTAGCGTTTATTTCCCAGTCCTAAATGGAGTTGAATCACATCCTGTTTTTGGTCCTATGAGCAAGAGTTGTTTTCTGGTAAGGAAAGTCACTATTGCACTCCCATATCCATACACAGTGCAAATAGCACTTGCATCTGTTCCCAGCAAGTACAGTGTATTGGACTGAAGAGGAGCTACTGTTCTTGTCAATTTCCTAAGCAGAGTTGAACTAGATATGGCCCCTGTGTGTAGGAAGCACAGTTCTTTTGTTCTGAGCAAGCTCACTGTTCGGGACCCTTAGGATACACAGTAGAGTAGAAGAGTGCTCTTTTCTCAAAAGCAGAGTGTGTTTCTTGTAAGGCGAGCTAGCGTTTGTTTCCCAGTCCTAAATGGAGTTGAATCACATCCAGTTTCTGGTCCTACGAGCAAGAGTTGTTTTCTGGTAAGAAGAGTCACTATTGCACTCCCATTTTCATACACAGCACAAATAGCACTGTCGTCTGTTCCCAGCATGTACAGTGTATTGGACTGAAGAGGATCTACTGTTCTTGTCAGTTTCCTAAGCAGAATTGAACTAGATATGGCCTTATTTGTAAGAAGCACAGTTCTTTTGTTCTGAGCAAGCTCACTGATTGGGCCCTATAGGAAACACAGTAGAGTAGAAGAGTGCTCTTTTCTCAAAAGCAGAGTGTGTTTCTTGTAAGGCGAGCTAGCGTTTGTTTCCCAGTCCTAAATGGAGTTGAATCACATGCAGTTTTTGGCCCTACGAGCAAGAGTTGTTTTCTGGTAAGGAAAGTCACTATTGCGCTCTCATTTCCATACACAGTGCAAATAGCACTCGCATCTGTTCCCAGCAAGTACAGTGTATTGGACTGAAGGGGATCTACTGTTCCTGTCAGTTTCCTAAGCAGAGTTGAACAAGATATGGCCCCTGTGTGTAGGAAGCACAGTTCTTTTATTCTGAGCAAATTCACTGTTCTGGGCCAATAGGAAACACACTAGAGTAGAAGAGTGCTCTTTTCTCAAAAGCAGAGTGTGTTTCTTGTAAGGCGAGCTAGCGTCTATTTCCCAGTTCTAAATGGAGTTGAATCACATGCAGTTTCTGTTCCTATGAGCAAGAATTGCTTGCTGGGAAGAAGATTCACTATTGTGCTCTCATTGCCATACACAGTGCAAATAGCACTCGCGTCTGTTCCCAGCAAGTACAGTGTATTGGACTGAAGCGGAGCTACTGTTCTTGTCAGTTTCCTAAGCAGAGTTGAACTAGATATGGCCCGTGTGTGTAGGAAGCACAGTTCTTTTGTTCTGAGATTGCTCACTGTTCTGGCCTTATAGGAAAGACATTAGAGTAGAAGAGTGCTCCTTTCTTAAAAGCAGTTTGTGTTTCTTGTAAGTCAAGCTAGCGTTTGTTTCCAAGTCCTAAATGGATTGAATCACATGCAGTTTCTGGTCCTACGAGCAAGAGTTGTTATCTGGTAAGAAGAGTCACTATTGCGCTTCCATTGTCATAAACGGGGCAAATAGCACTGGCATCTGTTCCCACCAAGTACAGTGTATTGGAATGAAGAGGAGCTGCTGTTCTTGTCAGTTTCCTAAGCATAATTGAACTAGATATGGCCCATGTGTGTAAGAAGCACAGTTCCTTTGTTCTGAGCAAGCTCACTGTTCGGACGCCAAAGGAAACACAGTAGAGTAGAGGAGTGCTCCTTTCTCAAAAGCAGAGTGTGTTTCTTGTAAGGCAAGCTAGCTTTTGTTTCCCAGTCCTAAATGGAGTTGAATCACATCCTGTTTTTGGTCCTACGAGCAAGAGTTGTTTTCTGGTAATAAAGTCACTGTTGCGCTCCCATTGCCATACACAGTGTAAATAGCACTCGCATCTGTTCCCAGCAAGTACAGTGTATTGGACTGAAGCGGAGCTACTGTTCTTGTCAGTTTCTTAAGCAGAGTTGAACTAGATATGGCCCGTGTGTGTAGGAAGCACAGTTCTTTTGTTCTGAGCAAGCTCACTGTTCGGACCCCATAGGAAACACAGTAGAGTAGAAGAGTGCTCTTTTCTCAAAAGCAGAGTGTGTTTCTTGTAAGGCGAGCTAGTGTTTGTTTCCCAGTCCTAAATGGAGTTGAATCACATGCAGTTTCTTGTCCCATGAGCAAGAGTTGTTTTCTGGTAAAAAGAGTCACTCTTGCGCTCCCATTGTCATACACAGGGCAAATAGCACTGGCGTCTATTCCCAGCATGTACAGTGTATTGGACTGAAGAGGATCTACTGTTCTTGTCAGTTTCCTAAGCATAATTGAACTAGATATGGTCGTATTTGTAGGAAGCACAGTAATTTTGTTCTGAGCAAACTCACTGTTGCTGGCCCTATAGGAAACACACTAGAGTAGAAGAGTGCTCTTTTCTCAAAAGCAGAGTGTGTTTCTTGTAAGGTGAGCTAGCGTTTGTTTCCCAGTCCTAAATGGAGTTGAATCACATGCACTTTTTGGTACTACTAGCAAGAGTTGTTTTCTGGTAAGGAAAGTCACTATTGCGCTCCCATTGCCATACACAGTGCAAATAGCACTCACATCTATTCCCAGCAAGTACAGTGTATTGGACTGAAGCGGAGCTACTGTTCTTGTCAGTTTCCTAAGCAGAGTTGAACTAGATATGGCCCCTGTGTGTAGAAAGCACAGTTCTTTTTTTCTGAGCATGCTCACTGTTCGGACACCATAGGAAAAACAGTAGAGTAGAAGAGTGCTCTTTTCTCAAAAGCAGATTGTGTTTCTTGTAAGGCGAGCTAGCGTTTGTTTCCCAGTCCTAAATGGAGTTGAAACACATGCAGTTTATTGTCCTACGAGCAAGAGTTGTTTTCTGGAAAGAAGAGTCACTATTGCGATCCCATTGTCATACACAGGGCAAATAGCACTGGCGTCTGTTCCCAGCAAGTACAGTGTATTGGACTGAAGAGGATATACTGTTCTTTTCAGTTTCCTAAGCAGAATTGAACTAGATATGGCCGTATTTGTATGAAGCACAGTTCTTTTGTTCTGAGCAAGCTCACTGATTGGGCCCTATAGGAAACACAGTAGAGTAGAAGAGTGCTCTTTTCTCAAAAGCAGAGTGTGTTTCTTGTAAGGCGAGCTAGCGTTTGTTTCCCATTCCTAAATGGAGTTGAATCACATCCAGTTTTTGGCCCTATGAGCAAGAGTTGTTTTCTGGTAAGGAAAGTCACTATTGCGCTCTCATTTCCATACACAGTGCAAATAGCACTCGCATCTGTTCCCAGCAAGTACAGTGTATTGGACTGAAGGGGATCTACTGTTCCTGTCAGTTTCCTAAGCAGAGTTGAACAAGATATGGCCCCTGTGTGTAGGAAGCACAGTTCTTTTATTCTGAGCAAATTCACTGTTCTGGGCCAATAGGAAACACACTAGAGTAGAAGAGTGCTCTTTTCTCAAAAGCAGAGTGTGTTTCTTGTAAGGCGAGCTAGCGTCTATTTCCCAGTTCTAAATGGAGTTGAATCACATGCAGTTTCTGTTCCTATGAGCAAGAATTGTTTGCTGGGAAGAAGATTCACTATTGTGCTCCCATTGCCATACACAGTGCAAATAGCACTCGCGTCTGTTCCCAGCAAGTACAGTGTAATGGACTGAAGCGGAGCTACTGTTCTTGTCAGTTTCCTAAGCAGAGTTGAACTAGATATGGCCCGTGTGTGTAGGAAGCACAGTTCTTTTTTTCTGAGATTGCTCACTGTTCTGGCCTTATAGGAAAGACATTAGAGTAGAAGAGTGCTCCTTTCTTAAAAGCAGTTTGTGTTTCTTGTAAGTCAAGCTAGCGTTTGTTTCCAAGTCCTAAATGGATTGAATCACATGCAGTTTCTGGTCCTACGAGCAAGAGTTGTTATCTGGTAAGAAGAGTCACTATTGCGCTTCCATTGTCATAAACGGGGCAAATAGCACTGGCATCTGTTCCCACCAAGTACAGTGTATTGGAATGAAGAGGAGCTGCTGTTCTTGTCAGTTTCCTAAGCATAATTGAACTAGATATGGCCCATGTGTGTAAGAAGCACAGTTCCTTTGTTCTGAGCAAGCTCACTGTTCGGACCCCAAAGGAAACACAGTAGAGTAGAGGAGTGCTCCTTTCTCAAAAGCAGAGTGTGTTTCTTGTAAGGCAAGCTAGCTTTTGTTTCCCAGTCCTAAATGGAGTTGAATCACATCCTGTTTTTGGTCCTACGAGCAAGAGTTGTTTTCTGGTAATAAAGTCACTGTTGCGCTCCCATTGCCATACACAGTGTAAATAGCACTCGCATCTGTTCCCAGCAAGTACAGTGTATTGGACTGAAGCGGAGCTACTGTTCTTGTCAGTTTCTTAAGCAGAGTTGAACTAGATATGGCCCGTGTGTGTAGGAAGCACAGTTCTTTTGTTCTGAGCAAGCTCACTGTTCGGACCCCATATGAACCACAGTAGAATAGAAGACTGCTCTTTTCTCAAAAGCAGAGTGTGTTTCTTGTAAGAGGAGCTAGCATTTGTTTCCCAGTCCCAAATGGAGTTGAATCACATGCAGTTTCTTGTCCTACGAGCAGGAGTTGTTTTCTGGTAAGAAGAGTCACAATTGTGCTCCAATTGTCATACACAGGGCAAATAGCACTGGCGTCTATTCCCAGCATGTACAGTGTATTGGACTGAAGTGGATCTACTGTTCTTTTCAGTTTCCTAAGCAGAATTGAACGAGATATGGCCGTATTGGTATGAAGCACAGTTCTATTGTTCTGAGCAAGCTCACTCTTCTGGCCCTATAGGAAACACAGTAGAGTAGAAGAGTGCTCTTTTCTCAAAAGCAGAGTGTGTTTCCTGTAACGCGAGCTAGCATTTGTTTCCCAGTCCTAAATGGAGTTGAATCACATCCTGTTTTTGGTCCTACGAGCAAGAGTTGTTTTCTGGTAAGGAAAGTCACTATTGCACTCCCATTGCCATACACAGTGCAAATAGCACTCGCGTCTGTTCACAGCAAGTACAGTGTATTGGACTGAAGAGGAGCTACTGTTCTTGTCAGTTTCCTAAGCAGAGTTGAACTAGATATGGCCCATGTGTGTAGGAAGCACAGTTCTTTTGTTCTGAGCAAGCTCACTGTTCGGACCCCATAGGAAACACAGTAGAGTAGAAGAGTGCTCTTTTCTCAAAAGCAGAGTGTGTTTCTTGTAAGGCGAGCTAGTGTTTGTTTCCCAGTCCTAAATGGAGTTGAATCACATGCAGTTTCTTGTCCTATGAGCAAGAGTTGTTTTCTGGTAAAAAGAGTCACTCTTGCGCTCCCATTGTCATACACAGGGCAAATAGCACTGGCATCTGTTCCCAGCATGTACAGTGTATTGGACTGAAGAGGATCTACTGTTCTTGTCAGTTTCCTAAGCAGAATTGAACTAGATATGGTCGTATTTGTAGGAAGCACAGTAATTTTGTTCTGAGCAAACTCACAGTTCTGGCCCTATAGGAAACACACTGGAGTAGAAGAGTGCTCTTTTCTCAAAAGCAGAGTGTGTTTCTTGTAAGGTGAGCTAGCGTTTCTTTCCCAGTCCTAAATGGAGTTGAATCACATGCAGTTTTTGGTACTACGAGCAAGAGCTGTTTTCTGGTAAGGAAAGTCACTATTGCGTTCCCATTGCCATACACAGTGCAAATAGCACTCGCATCTGTTCCCAGCAAGTACAGTTTATTGGACTGAAGAGGAGCTACTGTTCTTGTCAGTTTCCTAAGCAGAGTTGAACTAGATATGGCCCCTGTGTGTAGGAAGCACATTTCTTTTGTTCTGAGCAAACTCACTGTTCTGGCCCTATAGGAAACACAGTCGAGTAGAAGAGTGCTCTTTTCTCAAAAGCAGAGTGTGTTTCTTGTAAGGCGAGCTAGCGTTTGTTTCCCGGTCCTAAATGGAGTTGAATCCCATGCAGTTTCTTGTCCTACCAGCAAGAGTTGTTTTCTGGTAAGGAAAGTCACTATTGCGCTCCCATTTCCATACACAGTGCAAATAGCACTCACATCTATTCCCAGCAAGTACAGTGTATTGGACTGAAGCGGAGCTACTGTTCTTGTCAGTTTCCTAAGCAGAGTTGAACTAGATATGGCCCCTGTGTGTAGAAAGCACAGTTCTTTTTTTCTGAGCATGCTCACTGTTCGGACACCATAGGAAAAACAGTCGAGTAGAAGAGTGCTCTTTTCTCAAAAGCAGATTGTGTTTCTTGTAAGGCGAGCTAGCGTTTGTTTCCCAGTCCTAAATGGAGTTGAAACACATGCAGTTTATTGTCCTACGAGCAAGAGTTGTTTTCTGGAAAGAAGAGTCACTATTGCGCTCCCATTGTCATACACAGGGCAAATAGCACTGGCGTCTGTTCCCAGCATGTACAGTGTATTGGACTGAAGAGGATATACTGTTCTTTTCAGTTTCCTAAGCAGAATTGAACTAGATATGGCCGTATTTGTATGAAGCACAGTTCTTTTGTTCTGAGCAAGCTCACTGATTGGGCCCTATAGGAAACACAGTAGAGTAGAAGAGTGCTCTTTTCTCAAAAGCAGAGTGTGTTTCTTGTAAGGCGAGCTAGCGTTTGTTTCCCAGTCCTAAATGGAGTTGAATCACATGCAGTTTTTGGCCCTATGAGCAAGAGTTGTTTTCTGGTAAGGAAAGTCACTATTGTGCTCTCATTTCCATACACAGTGCAAATAGCACTCGCATCTGTTCCCAGCAAGTACAGTGTATTGGACTGAAGGGGATCTACTGTTCCTGTCAGTTTCCTAAGCAGAGTTGAACAAGATATGGCCCCTGTGTGTAGGAAGCACAGTTCTTTTATTCTGAGCAAATTCACTGTTCTGGGCCAATAGGAAACACACTAGAGTAGAAGAGTGCTCTTTTCTCAAAAGCAGAGTGTGTTTCTTGTAAGGCGAGCTAGCGTCTATTTCCCAGTTCTAAATGGAGTTGAATCACATGCAGTTTAGTTTCTGGTCCTATGAGCAAGAGTTGTTTTCTGGTAAGAAGAGTCACTATTGCGCTCCCATTGTCCATACACAGGGCAAATAGCACTCGGCGTCTGTTCCCAGCATGTACAGTGTATTGGACTGAAGCGGATCTACTGTTCTTGTCAGGTTCCTAAGCTAGAATTGATCTAGATATGGCCCGTGTGTGTATGAAGCACAGTTCTTTTGTTATGAGAATGCTCACTTTTCTTGCCCTATAGGAAACACATTAGAGTAGAAGAGTGCTCTTTTCTCAAAAGCAGAGTGTGTTTCTTGTAAGGCGAGCTAGCGTTTGTTTCCCAGTCCTAAATGGAGTTGAATCCTATGCAGTTTCTGGTCCTATGAGCAAGAGTTGTTTTCTGGTAAGAAGAGTCACTATTGCACTCCTACTGCCACACACAGTGCAAATAGCACTCGCGTCTGTTCCCAGCATGTACAGTGTATTGGACTGAAGAGGAGCTACTGCTCTTGTCAGTTTCCTAAGCAGAGTTGAAATAGATATGGCTCGTGTGTGTATTAAGCACAATTCTTTTGTTTTGAGCAAACTCACTGTTCAGACCACATAGGAAACACATTAGAGTAGAAGAGTGCTCTTTTCTCAAAAGCAGAGTGTGTTTCTTGTAAGGCAAGCTAGTGTTTGTTTCCCAGTACTAAATGGAGTTGAATTCCATGCAGTTTCTGGTCCTATCGAGCAAGAGTTGTTTTCTGGTAAGAAGAGTCTCTATTGTGCTCCATTTGTCCATACTCAGGGCAAATAGCACTGTCGTCTGTTCCCAGCATGTACAGTGTATTAGACTGAAAGAGGATCTACTGTTCTTCGTCAGTTTCCTAAGCAGAGTTGAACTAGATATAGCCCGTGTGTGAAGGAAGCACAGTTCTTTTGTTCTGAGCAAGTTCACTATTCTGGCCCAATAGGAAACACAGTAGAGTAAATGAGTGCTCTTTCTCAAAAGCAGAGTGTGTTTCTTGTAAGGCGAGCTACTATTTGTTTCCCAGGCAGAAATGGAGTTGAATCACATGCAGTTTCTGGTCCTACCAGCAGGAGTTGTTTTCTGGTAGGAAGTGTCACTATTGCGCTCCCATTGCCATACACAGTGAAAATAGCACTTGCCTCTGTTCCAAGCAAGTACA
>NW_026736668.1:0-62533 GCF_949786415.1 Peromyscus eremicus | reverse complement strand
AGACCAGCCTAGGCTCCATAGAATTCAGTCTCAACAACAACAACAACAACAAAAGACAAGCATGAAAATGTGAAGCATGAAGACTTCCAGGTGAGAGCAGAAGACTTTTTGACCTGAGGCTGTTTAATTCTGCAAACAGTGTCCTTGAGCATTCTTCCAGTCTTCCCATTTTGAGATGGAGTTTACTCAAGAGCATGACTATATGAGGCCACTTGTATGCAATTACTCTTAATTATATGAAGCTAATATATAAACTGCATGGAGAGAGCAGGCAAAATATGATGCAAATGTTAGAAATGAAAAATTCAAATATAAAGTTTGAATTTGGGGGACAAGATAAGAGCTTGTTTGAAACATGCAAACTGAAGTAAAGATGAAATTGTGAGTCTGTTTCAGTACTCCACAGAAAATTATGACAGCTAGTTAGAAAACTAAAAGACAATTTAGGGACTGGTCAAATTTTCAAAGGCAAGAAACAGAGTAATTCAACCCATAACATCTTCAAAGTATAGTATGTAATATTTATATTTACAACACAGTGTTTCTATCATAAATTTAAGTTGTAAGTCATGATGACTAAATTATAATTGAGACTTTAATGTCCAAGTAGATTAAACATCACATATATGGTTGCCTTTCCACACATTTGGCTCAATCTATTCCTCCCATTCTACCACAGCCAACACTGATATGATGTTTGGGTTAACTATTAATTTTTTATAGTTGTCTTAGACTTGCATTTATTAATAATATGCTGTTGGATCATAGTTTTATTTTGAAGCATATGAAATATATTCTTACTGTATATGGTTCTTCTGCTAAACAGTATCTCCTAAGAACTATCTAGTAGCTGAAGAGATGGCCCAGTAGATAAGAGCACTTGTTGTTCTTGCAGAGACCCAGTTTTGGTTCTTAGCAATATCATGGTTGCTAACACTCTGTTTCACAAGATGTTATCCTCTCTTATGACATCCCTGGGCACCAGGCATGCACTTGGTACACATACATACATATATACATACAGGCAAAACATTCATACATATGAACTTAAAAAGAAAAATCAAATATAACCCAATTACCTATATTATGTGTAGTTTTAATTATGTTCCTTTGCTGTGCATAACTGACTGGCAGAAATATGTATTTAAGCATATTTATGAACTTTTTATTATGAATATCTATATCTACATGTATAATAAATGATCTATACTATATATGCATGTTTAACATTGCAATGTGATGTTAAACTATTTTCTAAAGCTCTTTTACTGATTTTCACTCTTATGAAGAATGAGCAAGACCTCCATTTCACCCACTTCCACCAATATTTCACATTATCATATTTCTTAAATATTGCCTAGTCAGTGAGTGTGAAATAGAATTTCTTTTGAATCTCATTTTGCATATTCCCAATTGCTACTTGCTTTGAAACTATTTTGTATTAATGGATGGAGATCTAGTTTTTCTTGCAAAAATTATTCTTCATATTTTGCTCATGTTTTATTGAAATCTTTCATATATCATTATCATCTTATACATTATCTTTTGCAACTTATTCATGGTACCTATTTCTTAATGAATATGAGTTTATCATTCACTTATTTCTTTAATTACCCAATATCTACTAACTGAATCCTACATTCCACGCACTTTTCTAGGTCATTTAGAAGAAGCTTGTCACAAAACAGTCAAAGTTGTGCCCTAAAAGGGCTTAGATTCTGTTGAAGTTTATCAACAACCATTACAAGTGTAAAATACATATTGTGGCAAATACTCAGGAATGAGAGTGAGGAAATTTTAGTAGAGAAATGCATGTGATGTTTAAGGACTGTTGTGAGCTTCTCTATTTCCAGGTAGCAGACAGGGAAAGTTCAGCCAACAATAAGATATGTCAGAGAAATCCTAAAGAAGAATGAGTGAGAATGGTTTAGATGTTGATTTTGACATGGGGATTACTCTAGACAGAGGGAATAAGAGAGTCATGCGAAAATAAGAAGGGAGGTTGCTATTTTATGACAAAATGAAAAGAAAGTCAATAGAGCTAATGAAAAGAACAGAGGGATGATAGATTTAGATAAATAACAGCAAAATGATGGAGCACAAAGACCTCAATGGAACCTATGGAAATTGTCCTCTGTGCAACATGGAAAGCTGTCAAAGGATTAATGGAGAATTAACAGGTACTCTGGATGTTATTTGAAGGGTCAAGTGAGAAAAAGAGAAAGGAGAAGACAAGAGTTCAAACACTATTGTAAAAGGGCTTATGAAGGAAATGATCATGCTAAAGTAGTGGGTAGGTTCTGAGTGCTTCCAAAGTAAGGATTTTAGCTTTTGTTGAAATACACACTGAGTCTACTATAACAAAAACAAAGCAATAGTAACTTTAGAATTTGGTCATTATTTTCTTTCAGTAATTGAAAATTTAACAACTGAAGCTTTATAAGAAGGGAGATTTAATTTCATTGTTTATTTTTAATGGATGACGCTTACTTGAGATTGTTTTTGTCTCTGGAGTCTTTGATAATTCTTGATTCCAACTCATACCTTTTGCTTTGAATCTATGATACTATATTAGGCTTAAATAAAATAAATTTTTCGCAGAGATGATTTTCGGTGTCTACTGAGAGACATTGGGTGTGACTGCATTAGTACATTACATTAGTATATGTGTAGGCTGCCTACTTACCATTCTGTACAAGTATTTTACTTGGGATATCACCATACCAAATGGCACTTTTGCCAATGCAACCCAGAAAAATGGCATCTAAGTTGCATGGCTTTGATCTTGGCTTCTAAGTCCAAGGTTTTTTGTTTTGTTTTGTTTTGTTTTGTTTTTACATACATTCATCCTTAATATGAGAATAAAAGAGATCTAACATTATACAAAGAAACTTTTGACAATCAGAAACAGGATCCAGTGGACAACTTCAATTCTCTTCTGTTTTCTTTCAATTGTCTTCTCTTTCTTTTTTTTGGGGGGGAAGAGGGGAGAAAATTATGAGCCACAACTTATTTGTTAATTCTTTGATAGGTCATAGATGATTAAATTCTCATTTACAGAGTGATGCCATTTTTAATAATGTAACTTACAAGGTACTCACCATTATCTGGATTTCTTTTTTTGTTTTATACCACATATATCCAAACTTTTGTCCCAGGCTCTACTTTCTGGAAGTTTGTCTTACAGTTTCCTAGATATAGTGCAAGGAGACAGACTCAATTCTTCCACTCATTCTGACAGGCCCAGTCTATTCATCATATTTATAATGTTGCCAGTTGCTTCCAGTGCAGATGCTCCTAACTGGATTGATGGCAACTTTCTGCTCTTTATTTTAGCTTCTAGCTTTGCTTCTTCATTCTTTTTTTGTGAGGCAAGTTGTTGGTGGTTAGATATAAGGAGATTAGAGGTAGCGAAGAGGTACCCCCTTGTAAGTCAAACAATTCATGGGCAGATTCTATGTTATCAGGAAAGGGTTTTTATATTAGTGTCTGTTTATGAAGAGGGGGTACTGTTTTAAATTTTCTATTTTATTATTTTTTATTATTTTGAGAATCAGTTTTGTTTGTATGCATGGAACCCTTAAAATAGTGCTCTTGACATACAGTGAAAGATGAGTAAGGCCTAGCTGTCCTTGCTGTTGTTGTTGCTATTAGATGTGATATGTTCATTATTCTGTTCACTGGGACAATTCCAACAATATGATGAACTTGCCTCATAGTGGTCATTCACATAATACACTGAAATAGAGAGGCAGCAAGTGAGGGATTGCTATGGAATTTTCTGAGATATTTATTTTTGCTTTAGGTGATCTGACAGTATTTGATATTTCATTTTTCTTGCTTTCTCATTTATCTGGATTATCAGTGAACAAACAAATCCTTCATTCATTATTTTTTTCCTAGTTCCATAAGGTTATCTGAAAAAATATTCTAAGCTAATAAAAGGATCAGAGAACAATCAAGTTTATAATATTATTCAGCTTTGCTCTTCATAAATGAAGGGATTATTTTTTAGCTTTTAACGATTTGTTCAATTCTTTAAAAATTACGTTATACATGATTGTGTGTTTCTGTGTAGGGGTAGATGCACACGAGTGCAGTGCCCACAGAAGCCAAAAGAGGGTGGTAGACCCCTGGAGCTGGGGTTACAGGCAGTTACAGGGATTTAGTTGTAAGCTACCTCACTTGAGTGCTGGTAACCAAACTCAGATCCCCTGGAAGAGCAGAAAATGTTGTTAACTACAGACCTATTTCATACAATCCCTAAAGGGATTTTTTAAATAGGGCCCTGAATTGTTCCCATTCAATTTCTCACAACTCAGGGATGTAGATTGTAATCTGCATCAAATCAAATCAGGAATATTACTGGATTTATCCAACCCAAGATGCTTTGGTTTTGTTTTCTTTCAATTTTTTTTTTTTTAACTGTGGTGAATTGAATGAGAATGTCGTTCCATAGGCTTTTATATTTGAAAGTTTGGTCCCCAGTTAGTGGAACCATTTGGGAATTTAGGAAATGTGGAATTATTGGAGTAGATTTAGGCTTTACTGGAGGCAACCATGTCACTGAGTGTGGGCTTTGTGTTTTCAAAATCTCCCCCAGTCCTAATCTCTCTGTCTTTGCCTGTGGATCAGGATGTAAAGCTCTTTAACACCATGCCTGTCTGCTTCCTACCATGATGATCATGGACCAGCCATCTAGAACTGTAAGCAATCCTCCAATTAAAAGCTTCCTTTATAAAAATTGTCTTGGTCATGATGCTTGTTCATAGCAATAGAATACTAACTAAGCACCCATTCTCATCAAAAACTAAACTTGTGGAGAATATATAATTAAATGTTTCAAAAATTATGCATCCCCAAATAATTTGTCTGGTAGTTTATATTTTCACAAAATTGTTTGATATTAACCAGATGTGACTTTGGTTTGGGCATAATGAAACGTAATATGACCTTGAACTACCAACATGCCATATACAATTTTACCAACTTTAGCATTTTACCACATGCAGAGTAAGGCTGTAATTAAAAGCCTCTAAACTGCTATTGGGTTAATTCTTGCCATATATTTAGATATAAAGTTTATGGCCACAACTTTCTGTTTACCTCTTCCATTGTAATGCTTTGTGTTAATTTTATGAGCCTTGAGGATTTTCTTTGAAATTATTTTTTCATGAAGATTAGAAAGTTGCTAATTCATTAAAAATTATTTTGAAAGAATAAGTACTAAAGGAAAAAATAGCCAAAGTAGAGTGTGATTTAAACCAGGTACTTTAAAACATGTTTTGAGGATGTAAAATAAGATCTATTTGAGCTTCAGGATCAAATTCACACCATAATTTAATAATTAATATCACTAATTACTCACTAATGTCACTTCTCGAGAGATTAAACTAATTACCTGAAAAATAAGTAAAATTGGTTGGAAAGGACACATCTGTCTGAAATGAATCATAACAGAATACTCAAGTCAGTTTTACAAAAATCTCTATACTCACAGATATCATTTCTGATGTGGATATAAAAATACATTTCTTTTTGAAAATTATATTTTCATTATTTTTCCTCCTCAGAAATTTAAGACCAATTAACAGCTAGAAGTAGAGAAAATTATGCTTTTCTAAGATGTTTATTAATTTACTATTTAATTGTTAATACAGATTCAGGTACAGTTATGTAGCATTTGCCTTGGTATTAATAATGAAACTTTATTTACTACTTTACTAATATATTGACTACTGTATGTATAGAAATTGCAATAACTTTAAATGGTTAATTTAAGTGAGGTGACAATACTTAGTATTTCAGTAAACAAACATCATTGAAGTTTCTACCTTCATATTTATATTATATTTAAACTTAAATATTTCTAGATATCCTTTAATTATGGACATTTGAGACTGTTAAAATATCTCCACATTTCCAGGTCATAGGATTAAATATTATAACACAGTTGTCATATCTTACATTAAATATTCCTTTGCAGATTTTCAGTTTATAGTCAACCAAATTATTAGATGAAATACTCTGGAAATAAATAGCACAGCATTTTCATGTTACTTGAACATAAACTTTACAATACTGTGCCATTATTCATAGAACCTAAATGTCTATTAAAATGATGAATGGGAAGGTATGCACAGAGTGAGTACAATGGATGAGAGGGTGATTCACACCATGGGCAGTATGAATGGAGTGACATGAGATTCCATTATGCTCCTCAGAATATTTTACCAGGAGTGGATGGAGAAGGTCAGTAGTAACTTTTCTTATAATTAGTTAAAATTATTTTTTATTTGTGTGTGTGTGTGTGTGTGTGTGTGTGTGTGTGTGTGTGTGTCTGTGTAGGGGGCTGGGGTGTGTGCACACATTTGGGTGGGAACATGTATATAAGTCAATGGAAAACTTCCAACAATTGGTTCTTATTTTGAAGGGACTGAACTCAGGCTCTTGGATTTTTATTTTATAGAGATTTTTTTCCTATCTCTATAGAATATGTTTTGAACCTTTTATTTTATAAATCATTATTATTATTTACTATGCCTATCTTCAAAATAAATGTTATCATATGTAGCTGTATTTGTGGAATGCATACAAATGTGTATAAATATATATTTAGATGAATGGATAGATAAATGATAGATAGATAGATAGATAGATAGATAGATAGATAGATAGATAGGATAGGCACTATCTATACATTCTGATAAACTCTGGTTATCTTGAAATATTTTCCCCAGAAACAAGAGACTAGTATAAAGATCACAGGGAAATGGCTTATTTTAGCAATAAGATTCTCCTCATTTTTAGAAAATGCTTAATCTCTGGTTAACAACTGAAATATATAAAATGTCATGGATATGATTTTATGACTAGTATTTAAGTGAGTAATTCCTACACTCCAACCAGGAAGGCTGAAAAGTTAATATATGACAGGTGTGACAGAAATGAGTGATATGAAATGCTATTATGAGAAATGGCTCTAAATTCTTTAAATCAGTGGACCTTTCTTGCTGCATTTATCAACAGATGCTCATAGAGCCACATAGAATTTTCATCCTCAGGCTGTTTTCCCAGGAGACGACAATCTGTTTTTATTCAGAGGTGCTCATGACACATAGTTTCACCTCTCTTAAAATGTACATTTTTTTCAAACTTTTTCTCTTTAAATATTTCAGGTACTATATTTTTAAGACTTTAATTGAAAAGCATCTTTGTGTGAAGGAATGGACTAGAATTCAACATTAAATTACAGTCAGATAATTTCAAATTCTCAAAGACATTACAGAGTCATGGAGAAATAAGCACATTTATTCACCTATAATTTAAATTCAGGATATTACATCCTGATTGGATAGTTTTCTGTGGAAACTGGTGATTTGTTCACATGAGGGAAGTGGATGTGATCCACAGAAGAACAGGTTCTGAGTGGCCAGAAAGTATCCATGGTAAAAAAAAATTCATTGGATTTTGTCAAGTGGAAAAAGTGACAAAACTACCCAAGAGAGAGCAATCCTGGCTCTATCAAACCTTGAATATTTGTACTCATGTTCCAGATCTGCAAAATTGACACATAGACTTTTGACGTATCAGTGACTTCTTTACTAAAGATTATGATGCAAAGACCAATAATGATATCATTAATTTATCTCCAAATTATTATGCTAATAATTAGGACAGGTGTTATTATTACTTTTGGAACTACAACAATAATTATGAGGCAATTTTGTGTAGGGGATTTTAAAAATCTTTCGAGCCATCAGATGTGGTGATACATTTGTAATCTAAAAAATAAAGCTTGCTTGAAGATCAGAGGACAGAGCCAACCACAGAGTTAGCCATAGAGGTCAGGCAGTGGTGGCACACACCATTAATCCTAGCATTCGGGAGGCAGAGGCAGAGATCCTTCTGGATTTCTGTGAGTTTAAGGCCACACTGGGCTACACGAGATTAATCCAGTCTAAAAGTGAAAAAGACCCAGGCAATGGTGGCACACACCTTTAATTTCAGCACTTGGGATCACACACCTTTAATCCCAGCACTAGGAAGGTTAAGACAGGAAATGATATGGCTGGCAGAGAAAGGAATGTAAGGTGGGAAGAGACAGGAACAGGCACTTTCAGGCTGAGGAGTTGGTGAGGTAAGAGGTGGTAGCTGTGACTTGCTTTGCTTCTCTGATCCTTTACCTTTCACCCTGATATCTGGCTCCACATTTTTATAATAAGAGCATTTAGGATTTGTGCAATGATCAGAGAGCTAAAAATACAGTTATACACAGAGTTATACATTTAATAGTCTCTCTTATGTTATTGAAGTATATCTCTGGAAGAGAATAAGTATCATGGCATGATACAATGGGGATGCACATACACAAAGCAATATAACAACATATGTATTGTACATA
Source organism: Peromyscus eremicus (assembly GCF_949786415.1). Classification (NCBI taxonomy): domain Eukaryota; kingdom Metazoa; phylum Chordata; class Mammalia; order Rodentia; family Cricetidae; genus Peromyscus; species Peromyscus eremicus. The sequence goes on along the minus strand of NW_026736668.1, from coordinate 54,129 downwards.
CAATGTAAAAAGAACACCTCACAAAAGATGTCTTCTGGACATTGCATGGTTCTTGTACACAGGAAATCACTGGAGTTGTGGTCATCTACACAACATCTGAATAAGACTGAGCTCATCACAGGGGAAAGACCTATAGGTTCTACTTCTCCCTGAGAAACTCTTGACGATTCAGGGCTGCTGGAACAGCGTTTGCCATTTTCTCCAGTGGTGTAACCACTGGTAAGTTTCCTTTGCCCCAGAAATCTCCCACCCATCTTCATACAAACAACTCCAGCTAAACTGAGTGGGACACACACAGAAAGAATACATCAAAGCGAAGGATGGCTTGTTGGAAAGAAGAAAGATTTCAGTGGGAGAGAGAAAAGAAATACAGAGGGGGGGAATGACTAAAATTTATTAGATACATGTATGAAATTAAAAAAAAATATAGTAAATTATAATTGCTTAAAAAGGAACGAAATACACTATAGTATTAAATGAGATACGTTCATCTTTAGGTCAGAAGGATGTTTTATGGCCATAGTAGTACCCATATTTACTATTTAAATACTTACAGGTTTCAGATACATAGAATAGTGCAAGGTTTGAAGGTACTCTTAGATAATTTGGTCAGAAAAATTTGAAGGAAATTTCAGTAAACATCTATCTTATGCCATATATCAGTAGTTTATTAACATAGCATAACATTTATTGAAAATCAGTTGTACTATCTTATCTATTATTCTCATGAAAAAATGTTCTCATTACATGGTTGCAATAAATTTAACTGAGGAGACAGAAAAAATAGATTTATTATTATCCAGTTTGTTCAAAGATTATTTTTTATTGTTGACTCTAAATTTCACACCATTATTAATAGTTTAATGCTATTATTAAAGAGCTTTCATTATGAAATGCAGACCATAAAAGTACTCAGTTAACACAGAACTGTTTATTTTTAAAACAGAATATTGACATGTTCATGTACGTATAGAAGGGATTTCAGGGGATGATGAGAAATTGCTACATCTGATAACTATCTGAGGGTAGTTTCTAATTCCTGAATACTAGCTGGAGGGAATGCTGCTTCAACACTGACCCTAAAAACATTGCAAAATGAAATACCCAAATAAAAGTAAAAAGTATTGAGCAAAAAAAAAAAAAGTAAAAAGTATTTTTAACTATAAGAGAGTCACTCTCTCAATGAAACTACATAGTCTGAATTCCAGAAGGAGGAATGTCTTCAAAAGGGTAAGAGTGTGTTTTCTGTGTCACACCAACAGTATGGGAGAAGGGATGCCACCAAATGAAGATGTGCAAAGAAATGAGTAGCACTAATAAAAAACATACACTGTCTATTATAGAGCACTGTGACAAGCAAGGATTTTATACCTCAAACTTCAGACAAAGACAAGTCTTCATTTATTTTGTTATTTAATAGATAATACTATAGTGACCAATGCAGTATGGAAGACTAGAAAACATCATGATAGTTCAGGTGCAGAGAAGGGTTTTGAATTGGCAGGAAAGGCATAAACCATTCTTCTCTGCCATTGGTTCATCTTGCATAAAAGGATAAGAGTTATCACTGGCGGAAGGTGTAGACCTAGATGTATAGATAGAGACACAGAGTTAGCCTTGGGGGAAAACAACAATAACAACAACAACAACAACAACCCCTATCTTCCCAGACTGAAGAGGCTGAAGTTCATTCTGACTGTGGATGCTGTAACAGTACTGCTACAGTCTGGATCCCAAGTGTCCTTCCAAGGCTTGCATATTAAAAGTTCTCCCTTTTGTGTTTCTGTTCTTTTTTTCTCTCTTCTCATATATTTCAAACCTTTACCAGAGGTGTTTTCCTGCTTCCATTTCTGTTGCTGTGATAAACAAAACAAAACAAAACAAAACAAAACAAAACAAAAAAACAAAAAACAACCCTGGCAAAAGCAATGCAAAAAGAGAAAGGGTTTATTCAGTTTACAACTCCAGGCTACAATCTATCATGGCAGGATAGTCAAGACAGGGACTTAAGGAGGCTAATCCCATCCACAATCAACAGCAGAGAGAGAATAAATGCACTTACGCCTACTGCTCAGCTCACCTTCTCCAGTCTCACGCAATTCCAGCCCGTGGAATGAATGATGCCTCCCATATTCAGGGTGGGCCTTTCTACCTCAATGCACACAATTAAGAACATTTTTTCACAGACATGCCCACAGATCAACTAGAAAGCCTTTGTGATTCTCTTCCTAGGTGATTCCAAATTATTTCAAGTTAGCAGTTAAAATTAAACATCACCATAGATGTATGTATGCACACACACACACACACACACACACACACACACACACACACACACACATAGTGGTCTGGTCTTTTATGTTTGGTTAAGAGATAGATGTAAACAATCAGAAGTTTTTGACTTTAGAAAACTTTGAAAAGACAGTGCAAACTCAATTCGTAAATGGCAATTGCTACAGTAGAGTAAACCAAGGTTCCAGTGACTTTGATTTATAGTTTGTACATATAACATCTCCTCTCAGTAATTTTTGTGTTAGAGTTTTTTTTTTTTTTTTTTTTTTTTTTTGTGGGCAGAGATCATATAGCAGAGATGTACATGGGCTGTTCTGGTTTCTAAGCCTTTTAGCCTGTGAGCTGCTCTTGAATTGCCTCCAAATGGTTTCCTTGGAGTCCTAGGTTGTAAAATGCTGATGCTCCTAGATACTAACTTCATCTCTGAATGAGTTTTTGGGCGTAGTTCTCATATATCATATACCAATATTTGAAAATGCACTATATATATTTTACTCTGTGTCTATGTGTGTGTGAACTTGCACAAGTTGTTGCATGCATGACACAACATATGTGTGGAAGTCAGAGAACAACTGGTAGGACTTGGCTCTGTCCTGCAAGAGCAGAGGAGAATTCATCCCTGTGATAAAACTCAGGTCCTCAGTCTTGGCAGAAAGTGCATTTACCCACATAGCCATCTTAGCATTCCCAGGGAAATAGACTGTATTTTTACTTCTAGCTACAGAATTTCTTCTCATCCTTTCCCTTCATCTTCTGTTTTTCCTACCCTGTTAAGAATTTCCTGGAGCTCAGCCTGGTGCTTGGCTGTGGATCTCTGCATCTGCTTCCATCAGTTACTAGATGATAAGAAGGAAGGGGGATTCTATGAGCAAGGGGCATCAAGATCATGATGGGGAAACCTACAGAGACAACCAAACCAAGCTAGTGGAAACTCATGAACTTTAGACCAACAGCTGTGAAGCCTCCATGGGACTGGAGTAGGCCCTCTGCATAAGTAAGACAGTTGCATAGCTTGATTTGCTTAAGGGACTCCCTGGCAGTATGATCAGGATCCATCCCTAGTGCATGAGCTAGCTTTTTGAAGCCCACTACCTGGGATAGGACACATTGCTCAGCCTTGATGCAGGGGGGAGGGGCTTGGAACTGCCTCAACTGAATTCACCAGGCTTTGTTGATTCCCCATGGGAGGCTTTACCTTTTTGGAGGAGGGAATTGGGGGTGGGTTAGGGGAGAAGGCTCAGAAGGGCAGGAGGAGGAAAGAGAGGAGAGGGGAATCTATGGTTGGTATGTAAAATGAATAAAAAAATTTCTTAATAAAGAAAAAATTAGACAAAAAGAATTTCCTAGAATTCTGCATCTTGAAGATTGAAAGGACTTTTTGTTCTGGTCCCTTATTTATTTGTTATTATGATAAATGTGCTTCACTTATCCTCTGACTTCAATCTTGCCCATCTTTCATGTCTTATTTTCAGTCTTTTGGAGAATCTTCCAAACTGATTTCCTCAATGTTCATACCAGTTTATAATCTCACAAGTAGTTAATAAGGGTTGTCCCCACCCATCCTCCTCATCATGTTGTTTTCTTTTTATCCATTCTGATTGGGGTGAGATGAAATAGCGAAGTCATTTTAGCATTTTTCTGATTATTAAGAATATTGAAATCATTAAAAGAATATTTATTGGTCACTTTTGTTTTCAATACACGGTATTGTTTTAATAGCTAGATGGTAAAGTTTTTAAGACATTTATTTGTTTACTTGTGTATTATTTGTTTGTATGCATAAATATGTATATGGGTAAATGCAGAAAACAAAGGGGAACTTGTGAGACTATGGTCTCTCCGTCCACCTATGCGTTCTGGGGATTGAACTTGAACATCAGGTTAGGGTCAAAAGCCTGTATGGGCTGAGCCATCTCACTGGTCTGCTAAAGTGTTTTATCTCAAACCATCTTCCTATCACAAAAGCTCCTTGTCCCTACACGTAATAGCACTTGACACAACAATGCAGCAGGAATAACTTTTTTGGTCACTGTTTCACCAATCTCAAGATACCATGCAGCCAAATGCCAACTCATCTGAACTTGCAAAGATATTAACAGTTTCATTAATGCTTCAGCACCTCTAGTAGCAGTTTTGAAAATAACACAACAGTGTTCATGAGTCCTGCGCATGCACCATGCTATTGCCGAGGCACTTTGTAGGATCATCATTAATTAAGATAATCACTTTCCTTTTTATCTCTATTTCATGATTACTAAGCTGTGTTGTCAGGCATACATTACCATTCCTTATTATGACAAACTTATTTCTTATGAACTTCAAACAACGTCTTCCTTATCTTCAATAGCACATAGCCTATTAGGCAACAGATACCATTTTCCACACTGAATAAGGATAATTCAGAAGGACATTTCTAAATAATGCCATGTCTGGCTTTATATTCTGTCTATCCTATTTCAATGCTTCATTTGACTGGAATCTACAAAGTGATATAATTCATCTTTAAAGTTAGAATAATTTTCCTCTTCTCCTTTAGAAACAAACTTTAGGTGGATGTGTTGTCTGAAATGTCACTTAGCATTTTTGAAAAACCTCAATGTTATTTAAATACACATATATACATATATATTTTTCTTCCATTGTGTTAGCAATAATGAAAGCTAATAGTTAAAATTCAAAAGCATAAAATTATCACTTATCTACCATATTTCAATCTTTATGATTATTATTATTCTCTCATATTCTACATCTCAACTGAAGTTTCCCCTTCCTCCCCTCCCCCAGTTTCTCTACCCCACCTCCCTTCTTGCCCAAATCCATGCCCCCTCCATCTCCCCTCAGAAAAGAAAAAGTCTTCCAGAGACATCAACCAAACACAGCATAACAAGCTACAATAAGACCAGTTACATACCATCACATCAAGGCCTGACAAGGCAACCAGGTAGGAGGACAAGAGTTCTGTAAGTAGACTAAAGAGTTAGTGACCATGGTTAAGAATCCCACAAGGACACCAAACTACTCAGCCATAACATATGCAAGGGGACCTAGGTCAGACACCTACAGGCTCCCTGATCTCTTCAAGGCCTCATGAATTCTGGTCAGTTGATTCTGTGGGCTGTGTTATCCTGGTGTCCATGAGCCCTCTGGTTCCATCTATCCTTCCTGCCCCTCATCTACAGGACTCCAGACTTTGCTTAATGTTTGGCTGTGGGACTCTGAATCAGCTCCCATCAGTTGCTGGATGAGGTCTCTCTGGTTTCTTTGATGAGGATTCTGCTAGGTTCTGGTCCCAGACTACTCTTCAGGCAGGACAAGCTATAGTTTGAAGGTTTTGTGGATGAGTTGGTGTCCCAGTCTCTCCCTTTGAGGCCTTGCCTAGTTACAGATGATGGCAGATTCAGACTTCATTACTAGGAGTCTTTGCTAGGCTTACTCTCCTAGATTCCATGGAGTTTGCATTGCACTAGGTTTCCATGTCTTCCCTGAAATGTCCCCCAATTACAGTTGTTTCTCCACATTTTTTCTCCCTCTCCAGTTGATCAACCCTGTTCCCAAACCCACCCTCTAGTCCACCCTTGAAATCTATGTTCATAGCAGCTTTATTCATAATAGCCAGAAACAATCTAGATGTCCCTCAACCAAACAATGGATAAAGAAAATGTGGTGCAGTTGCACAATGCAGTATTATTCAGCTGTTAAAAGCAATGACATCATGAAATTTGTAGGCAAATGGATGAAACTTGAAAAAAAAATTCTCAGTGAGGTAACCCAGACTCAGAAAGACAAACATGGTATGTACTCATGTGTAAGTTGATATTAGCTATAAAGTAAAGGATAATCATGTTACAATCTACAGACCCAGAGAGGCTAAGTAATAAGGAGGACTTTAAGGGGGTACACAGGATCTCCCTGGGAAGGAGAGAGTACCATATATCAATCTTAATCATTAATTATACAGTTTAAATCTTTATAAAAGAATCTATCTAATTCATGCATTCATATTCTCTCTCTTATGCTCACTATTACTCTCTCTTTGTGTCTCTCTCTTTTCTTTGTGTGGGATTTGTTTTTGTTGTCTCCTTAATTTTTGTTTTTTTGTGAGACAGAGTCTTGCATGTAACCCTGGCTGATCCAGAATCATAATGTAACCCAGGCTCACCTTGAACTTACAAATGACTTTCACGCCTCTCCCTCCTAAATTTTTGGATCACAGGCATGTACTGCCATGCCCACCCAGCTAGAACTATCTGAAATTTAGATTGCTTAAAATGATGACAAGTCTCTTATCTGTGGAACATGCATCATAACTTGTAATACAAAGAAGAAAGGCACCTACCAGAGCACACAATTTCCTAGAGGGATATTTCAAAATGACTAGTATCATTTAAAATATGAAGTGTGCACTTATCATCTCCCACATGGGGAATACTTCACTTTAAGTTTTTGCAAAGTATGTGTTTGGTGGGTTGAGTGTCATATAATCATACAGCTTATTGACATGGCAACTTTTTGAACAAGGAAAATCATGTCATCTTTGGAGTTCAGAATTCTTTAACAGGCAGAAGGTAATGAATGCTCCTCATAGTTTGCTTGCTGGGCTGATCTCTTTTAAAATAATTTATTTTATTATTCAATATTTTAAAAAGATTTATTTTATTTTTATTTATGTACATGCATGTGGAGCACGTGTGTGTATGTGTGTGTGTGTGTGTGTGTGTGTGTGTGTGTATGTGTGTGACTGAAGAAGATGTTAGATCTCCTGAAGCTGCTGGAGACAGTTGTGAACTATCATATGGGTTCTGGCAACTGAACTCATGTTCTCTGCAAGAATAGCGAGGTCTCTTAACCATTGATCAATCTCTTGAGCAACTTTGTTATTATTTATTTACATCTTTCTCCCTCTCCAATGTGCATGTGTGTGTGTGTGTGTGTGTGTGTGTGTGTGTGTGTGTGTGTGTGTGTGTTTGTGTGTGTATGCATCAGGTGTCCCCAAATGGGTGTCAGATTCCCTGGAACTGGAGTTAAAAGTGGTCATGAGCCACTTGATGTGAGAGCTAGGAATTGGCATGGAGTCTTCTACACTGCAGCACATGCTCTTAAAAGGTGAGCCATCTCTTCAGCTTCAGAATTGGCCTCCATAAATTTGAGAATTTTCAAAGGCTTCCCATTTTGGACTTGTGGTTTTGTTGGCAATATAGTTTCTCCAAAATTTAGGAAACCTCTGATCTATTTGCGACTAGTCAATATCCCATGCCAGGGATTATTTGGTATTTATTTTGGAATCTGATTTTAGATCCTGGCTTACTTCTTAGCCTCCAGTAGCAGTGATGTTACCTTTACATCATTTCAAACAGCATGTGGAAAACCAAAGCCTTAACTAAGATCTAGTATTTTTGTTCCTTTGAACAATCTTCTTGAATATCTGATATTTTATCCTTCTTTGGAACACTAGCTAGTTATTGCCTAGAATAATTTTTAATTATACATTGCAAGAGAAACAAAATAACCAATACAAGAACTCTGACTGTTTCTTGCTACAGGCTTATGACTCCAGGCTCCAAGGTGCTCTATTTTTTTTTTTTTAGTTTGTGCAGAGGGTAGTTTTACTGAATGCCTCACTTTGCTATAACTTCTTTACTTGAGAATTAGATGTTTAGCAGTCTATTGCCATGGGTTTTGGTTTTCTTTCATGACAACCTTTATTGTAGTGCAATTTTATATATTAGTAATGATGAATATGTTCATAGAGAAATACTCAAATCCAAAGTGATTCGAGTACCACAAATTTAATTTCCCCTCAATAGAATTTGAAGACAAACGCTGTGGTGTGTGATTGACAGTCTGCTTAGATGCCATTCTCCCCTGTGTGCCTGCCATCTTTATTAAGCAGCTTTCAGGGCTGCTGTGAATGGTCATCAAGTGGCTAAAGTTTTAAGGGGGCATTTTTTTCTTCAGCTCTGGCTAAGCTCAGTTATCATCTCCATTTGACTACCAGGAATGAGACCATATGTTGATATTCACACAGTGTTCAGATGATAGAGACAGGTATTCTCTCAGGGAAGGTAATTCTGTGTTACTACAGAATAGTCTTTCTCTAGAAGCACTAGGAATATTTTACCAAACAAAATACAATCACACATACAAGAACCAGGACTTTTTCTTTTGTTGATTCACATACTTTTCCATAAAAGGAACAATTAGAATTCAGAATTGCATTTCCAGGGTCAGGATAGTTGGAAGCTAGGATATAAGCAGAAGCTGATGCATAAATGCCAAATGATTTGGAAAAGCACATATAGATTGCTGCTCTGATATCTGTCCCTCCTGAAATTGGGGTGGAAAATGCCCATTCCTAATATTATGATGCTATCTGGAGTTGGGACATTAGAGAAGTGATTTGGTCATGAGCATAAAACCCTCTTGAAATATATATGTATATATTTATAGATAAATATTATAATGACTGGGACCCAAGAGACCCCACTCCCCATTTTTCTGTCATGGAAGACATGAAAGCCTAAGAGAGTCACCATCAGGGAGTGACATTGGCCACTCCTTAAGCACAGCCTTCCAGTTCCCACAGTTGATTCTGTTAAGTCCTATGCAGTCTGTGAAACTCTGTTACAGCAAACCAAACTGACTAACAAGTTTTTCTGTTTCTGTTTTTGTAGTCTTAGGTCCATCAAAACTTCTCAATGTTGAATATAGTTTATGCATATGCACACACTATTTTAATGAAAGAATTCCCAGTGTCATTTTTAAATTTAAAAATCTTACTTACAGTCTGATAAGGTGGCCCAATGGGTAAAGGTGCTTGCCACCAATTCTGATGACATGAGTTCAATCCCTGAAACTTACTTGGTAGAAGACGAACCACTCCCCGCCCCCAAATGTCCTGTTGTCTCCACATGACACCCTTCTGAAACTCTTCTCTGAAAAACTGTATATTTTTTAAAAAATTAGTTTTGAGTTTAGTTATCAGTGGTATTAATTGGATAAATATAGGCTAAGCCTTTATAGCCACATCCAGTATTAGTTACTATAATGATCAAAATGTAGGTACCTCAGTATCACAGATGTTTGTATTGTACATGAGGAACAAAATCAAAGGTTGAAGGTTCCTGTTACAGAGAGAGAATAGAAGAGAAAGGACAGATGTTGGAGAGATATTAAAATGCTGTGCAATTAAGGAGCCCTTAGTCTAAATATATTTGTAGTATTATGAAGTTAGTCTTTTTATAGCAACATTTTTCAAGCAATTTGCATAACATTGACTATAATTATCACTGCTATTACTATTACAATTACTATTATAGTTTGGTTTTTTCCCAAGCTGAATTAGTATCTGCTAAAGTAGGAGACTGACAGTTCCCATTACCAAAACTACAGCATGTCTGCAAAGGTCTTTAGGGACTGTTTTCATCCATATTGATTGGGGCTTCTAGGTGTACCATGTGCTATTTTTTCTAATGCTATTAATATATCAAGGATTTTTATTCATAATATAATAATAAAACCTGCAATGAGATTCTATCCAAAAGAACTTTCTTCAGCAATCTGGTTACCTTACGCCTGCCCTTTCTGCTATGGTAATATTGTAGTTACTTCTCATTGTGATGATAAAATATCCTGACAAAAGCCACCTGAAAAAGAAATGGTTTATTCCGACCTTCAGTTCCAGAAGGGTATGGTCCCTCATGGACACAGAGATGTGGTGGTAGGTAGGGAAAGCATGGTAGCAGAACCAAGAAGCTCTCTGGTTATATTATATTCATATTCAGGATATAGGAAGAGTAAACAGGAAGTGGTGCCAGGCTATAAAACTTCAGCGACCCACTTTTTCCAGCAAAGCTCTGTTTCCAAAAGCTTCCACAGCTACCCAAACAGCACCACCAACTGGTCAAGTGTTCAAACACATAATCAGATGGGGACAGTACACATCCAAAGCACAAGTAGACACTAAGAGGATGTGGGAATTGAACTCTTAAAATGTGGTTAGTAAGACCGAATAACTGATTTATTTTAAGATTACGTTTGATGTGAATATTTCATTAGTTTTAAATTGGCACATGTGACTTATGAATATAGTATGTGACAGTTACATGATCAAACCATGTTTCATAAAATCTGCGGTAAGAAAGATCATGAGACAATTTCTACTGAATGATAAGTTGACTTGGAGGAGTAGTGCAGCAGATGTGCTAGGGTACAGAAATGATCATCTGTCACTGTTCAGTTGCCCACAGCCAAATGTGGTTCATGTAAATCTGTTATTTGCTCTTTTAACATTTTTCCATAATGTTGTGTCTCTTCTACTACATTTCCTGGTCAGAACATTGAACTAGTATTTACAGTGATAAAAATGGGTCAAATATGCTAATTAGGGGCTTTAAGAATGCAGCTCAGTGGGAGAAGCCATGCTTAGTACTCACTAAGGCTTAATCCTCATCATCACAGTTCTTTTTGTTATTGAAAATGAAACATTTAATTTACAATTTAATAGCACTTAAGAATATATTATTTTACTAACCTGAAAATTTATTTGTAAATTGAGACACTCAAAGCACTGAAAAATCCAACTGACAAACTAGTTCCATCTCTGAATGGTATATTTCTGTTCCAAATGTTGGGAATCACTTCAATCATAAAATATATGCCTTCTTTATTTCAGTCAGATTTACTTTTTTTCTTATCCAAAGTTGTTTTCTTTTTTTTTCTGGTCCTAACTCAAACCACATTTCCTAGCTCTTGTGACTTAGGAAATAATTTCACACTGTTCTAACCAATACAGATTTTATTGGAATTTTAGGTGGCTGTGCTGATTTTACAATTTAAAAATCTCATGGATTTTGTTCCTTTAAGAGGAACAAAATAGTTCTGAGCAAGTTCAAGTCTAGCCTATTAGCTGTGATGGATAGAATAAGTCCTGTTTTAGATTTTGAGGAGAGAAGGGTTGAGAGCAGATGGTGTACCCCTGATGTGTAGATGGAAGTTTGTTATGCATTGTGTGGGAGTTTACCTGGGATTTGGAATTGTTCTAAGAGAAATGGACAGCCTATAACAAAAGGCAGGCATAGGGATCTTATTTTTGGGCTTTCATTTGTGTCCAACAGACTTGAATCACCAGCTGAGCCCACTCAACTTGCTGAGACTTCTACAGATGCACAGCCACTCAAGTGAAACATGAAGTTGTCACTTTATCTTCATGGGCTGTTTGTTATTTCAAGGAAGAAGAAGCAGACAAGCTGAAGACTCTGGAGAGAAAGCTGTTGGCTTGGTGACACCTGAGCTAGGCAGAAAGAAAATGTAGTCACAAAACCATTGGCTTTGTGATGTCTGGTCTGTGTAGAAAGGAAATGAAGTCATGAGACATCTGAGCTTCTGAGGAGGTCTGAGAATCACTAAAAAGGGTTTGTGTATTTGTGAGACATGTAGAAATGCTCATGAAATACATTTTAAAATTTGTCTTTTGTGAGACATGTAGAAATGCTCATGAGATACATTTTGAAATTTGTCTTCATGTCACAAGCAAACAGTTTTGGATACAATTGGGGGGTCCTCTTTTTTGTATAATGATGCTACTTAGAGTTAGAAAACGCTAGTAAATGGTAGATCTGAGGCAAGACTTGTTTCTCTAGTGGGAAAGTCCAGACTTCAGAGCCTATGTTCCTCTGGTTCAAATCTTTGCAGTCTTTGCTTGTCTTTCTCTTGCCCTTGAGAAAACAGTGATGGCAGCGACACCAGCTCTTCTAGGAAATTGGCTCTTCATTGATTTCACACTCTCCTGGCTTCCTCTCCAGTTAGTGTGATAACTGGTTAAATGTTTCCTCCTTTCCTAGCTTTTTGTTTCCTAATTCACATTTGCACAGAATTGTAAGAGTAAAGCAACCTCAGCAATATTTGGAAATCTTTTATAACAAGCTCTTTTTGACAATATTAATGCAATGAAAGTGAAAACCGAAATGTTCTCATTTCAAGTGGGTATTTATACTTTTGTTATTTGGTACAAGAAGTTGATGCCAGAATGCAGACAATAAAATTACAAAGAAATTGTTATTATGAATCATTGAATATTTAATGAGTTATAGAAATGAAACTGTCAAACACTAGAGCTGGGATGAGAAGCTGTGTGGAGGAAAATGATAAAGCTGGAAACGTGAAACATAGCCATTCTGTGGAACTCAGGAGAAGTTCATAGATTACCCCGAGGCACTGAGTGCTTCTAGCCTTGTAAGGGAGTGTTACAAGTCCTTAGGTTTGTTCTGTTGTGGGAACTGACCTCAAAGAGAAGGATTAGAAATTCTTATCTATTCTTAAGACTTTTATTTCTTTTTTTTTTTTTAAATTTTTATTTTGCAATACAATTAAGTTCTACATACAGGCACAGATTCCCTTGTTCTCCCCCCTCCCGCCCCCCTCACCTTCCCCCCAGCCTGCCTCCCATTCCAATCTCCTCCAGGGCAAAGCCTTCCCCACAGACTGAGATCAACCTGGTGGACTCAGTCCAGGTAGGTCCAGTCCCCTCCTCCCAGGCCGAGCCAAGCGACCCTGCATAGGCCCCAGGTTTCAAACAGCCAACTCATGCAATGAGCACAGGACCCGGTGCCACTGCCTGGATGCCTCCCAAACAGATCAGGCCAATCAACTGTCTCACCCACTCAGAGGGCCTGATCCAGTTGGTGACCCCTCAGCCATTGGTTCATATTTCATGTGTTTCCGTTTGTTTGGCTATTTGTCTCTGTGCTTTATCCGACCTTGGTCTCAACAATTCTCTCTCATATAAACCCTCCTCATTCTCGCTAATTGGACTCCCAGAGATCCACCTGGGGCCTAGTCATGATCTCTGCATCCAGATCCCTCAGTAGTTGGATGAGGTTTCTAGCACGACAATTAGGGTGTTTGGCCATCCCATCACCAGAGTAGGTCAGTTCGGACTGTCTCTCGACCATTGCCAGCAGTCTGTTGTGGGGGTATCTTTGTGGATTTCTGTGGGCCTCTCTAGCACTTTGTTTCTTCCTATTCTCATGTGGTCTTCATTTACCATGGTCTCCTATTCCTTGTTCTCCCTCTCTGTTGTTGATCCAGCTGGAATCTCCCAGAATTGAAGACCCTGATATTAACCCGCACACCTATGAACAAATAATTTTTGACAAAGAAGCCAAAAGTGCACAATGGAAAAAAGAAAGCATCTTCAACAAATGGTGCTGGCAAAACTGGATATCAACATGTAGAAGGCTGCAAATAGATCCATATCTATCACCGTGCACAAAACTTAAGTCCAAGTGGATCAAGGACCTCAACATAAACCCAGCTACTCTGAACCTGCTAGAAGAGAAAGTAGGAAGTAGTCTTGAACGCATTGGCATAGGAGAACACTTTCTAAATAGAACACCAGTAGCACAGACACTGAGAGAAACAATCAATCAATGGGACCTCTTGAAACTGAGAAGCTTTTGTAGGGCAAAGGATACGGTCAACAAGGCAAAGCGACAGCCTACAGAATGGGAAAAGATCTTCACCAATCCCACATCTGACAGAGGACTGATATCCAGAATATATAAGGAACTCAAGAAATTAGACCTCAAAATGCCCAACAGTCCAATTAAGAAATGGGCTATAGAACTAAACAGAGAATTCTCAACAGAGGAAACTCAAATGGCTGAAAGACATTTAAGGAATTGCTCAACATCCCTAATCATCAGGGAAATGCAAATCAAAACAACTCTGAGATACCACCTTACGCCTGTCAGAATGGCTAAGATCAAAAACACTGAAGACACCTTATGCTGGAGAGGATGTGGAGCTAGGGAAACTCTCCTCCACTGCTGGTGGGAATGCAAGCTTGTACAACCACTTTGGAAATCAATATGGCGCTTTCTTAGAAAATTGGGAATCCATCTCCCCCAAGATCCAGCTATACCACTCTTGGGCATATACCCAAGGAATGCTCAACCACACCACAAGAGCACTTGTTCAGCTATGTTCATATCACCATTGTTTGTAATAGCCAGAACATGGAAACAACCTAGATGCCCTTCAACTGAAGAATGGATAAACAAAATGTGGTACATATACACAATGGAATACTACTCAGCAGAGAAAAACAATGACATCATGAGGTTTGCAGACAAATGGATGGACCTAGAAAAAATCATCCTGAGTGAGGTATCCCAGACTCAGAAAGACAAACATGGTATGTACTCACTCATAACAGGATACTAGATGTGGAACAAGGATGACTGGACTGCTACTCACATCACCAGGGAGGCTACCTGGAAATCAGGACCCCAAGAAAGACACAGGGATCGCCCAATGACAGAGAAATGGAATGAGATCTACATGAACAGCCTGGACAGGAGTGGGGGTAGTGAAGGGCGAGGGTCGAGGGAAAGAGAGCTTTTATTTCTTTTTTATTTGTGGTACTGAGATTAGACATAGGAAGTTTTTTTTTTTTTAATTTTTATTTTGCAATACAATTCATTTCTACATATCAGCCACGGATTCCCTTGTTCTCTCCCCTCCAGCCCCCCTCACCTTCCCCCCAGCCCGCCCCCCATTCCAATCTCCTCCAGGGCAAAGCCTTCCCAGCAAACTGAGATCAACCTGGTAGACTCAGTCCAGGTAGGTCCAGTTCCCTCCTCCCAGGCCGAGCCAAGCGACCCTGCATAGGCCCCAGGTTTCAAACAGCCAACTCATGCAATGAGCACAGGACCCGGTCCCACTGCCTGGATGCCTCCCAAACAGATCAGGCCAATCAACTGTCTCACCCATTCAGAGGGCCTGATCCAGTTGGGGACCCCTCAGACATTGGTTCATATTTCATGTGTTTCCGTTCGTTTGGCTATTTGTCCCTGTGCTTTATCCAACCTTGGTCTCAACAATTCTCGCTCATATAAACCCTCCTCATAGGAAGTTTTATGTGACAAACAGACACTCAACTAATGAGCCTCACCTCCAGCCTCTACCTTGTGTTGCTTTTTTTTTGGGAGACAAGGTCTTGAGGCAGGAAAGCATAGGAAATAGCTTACGTACCTGGGACTGTACTTGGTTTTAGTCATGCACACCTCCTCTCATGTAATAATGAACTTGGCAGCCTATCTCCTTCACCTACATGTATTATGGACATAAACTCCTCTCCAAACAGTGTACTTTTCAACCTCTGAAGCTAGTCAAACCCTCACCTGCATTGGGCTACACATAAACCTTTCTCTGAACAATGGTATATGTTTTCTCTAATGATAATCAATTTATGCAGCTCCTATTCAAGTACATTTCCAATGTATCCATGTATAAAGAATAGAAAGGCTGACCCAGCCTGAACTGGATCATGGGTTTATGGGTAGTTAAAACTGTGGTCTGAAGTAAATTTTTAGGTGAAAGATTTCTATTTGCCATCTTATGCCTATACATGATTTAGTGTACATAGACTTAAAATCAGATGCATTATAGAAAGGAACACAAACAGTAGAAAAATGATTTATGACTTCATCTATCAACCAAAATAAAGAACTGCTCATGTTATACTACTTAGCAAGCCAGCGCCTCCTCTTGAACTCCATGGAAGAAAACATGAGACAATCATCTAGGTCCTTTAGCACTTTCTCATCCCTGTGATTGGTGCTTCTTTAAGTTGTGTCTCTCCCTGATTTATACCATTTGCTTTACTTTTGAATAAGGCTTGCTTTCTACTTTTGTAATTCTGTGTGGGAGCCCTCATTTTTTTTTCCAGAGCTGAGAACTGAATCCAGAGCCTTGCACTTGCTGGTTTGCTAGGTAAGTGCTCTAACACTGACATAAATCCCCAACACTGTGAGGCCCCATTTTCAGTTCTTTGGGTAAGAGGTCTAGCAAGTAGCAACTCCAACCCATACTGACCACCATACCAGTCTCACTATTCTGCCTTAGTTGATTTGAATTAAGTTGAGGTAGGTTTTAAATGTGCAATCTTCTTGCAAGGTCAAATGAATTTGCAAGTTTTTTCAGAAGCTGAGGTAAGAACAAACTTACACTATCCTGTACGAATTTCTTATGACTTTGCTTGGCTTATTTGTGGACGTGGGCTTGGGGCTCAACTTGAACTATAGTTACTCAAGTTTCCCATTGAGTACGAACAAATGACAACGCATGTCATCAAAATGACAAAAGGAACTACAGAAACCAGTGAGCATGTTCTCTTTTCTTTCAGAATCAAATGTCTTTGGTATGAGATAGCAGAGCAGAACTTATCTTCCCTCTTATGCCTGCAGAGGAGGTCAGAAGTGAGCCAAAGTTTCAAAGAGGGAGGGGGAGAGAGTTTACATATATTTTAAAAGATCCTAGAGTACTTACACAGGACTGTGTCTTACTGAAAGGGTATAAAGAAGCCCAGTGCTTGATCTAAGATGCATTCATAAACCAGAAAGGAAAGATGCACACACTCATTTGCAAGCAAGTGATGCCCTGGTTCTAAGTGTGTCCCATAGAGGCCACGAGGGTGATGCACTGTTTATGCTACTTTAGTTTCTTAAGACATGCCTTGTCTCAGATTAGCTCAAGTTTTGATATATTTGCATTTCAACCTTCAGAGCTTAATAGTTTAAAGATTTAAACTTTATTTATCAACCACACTGCAAATTCATGACACAGAGTTGGAGTTTTGACATTTTGGTATTTCTCGCAACCCAAGTTAAATCTCTTGAATGGAAAAGGCCAATTTGTCACAAAGATGATAGAACTCCCCCATCCATGGGTATGAGTGTGCTTGTGTGTGTATGCATGTTGTTCAGAGGACAACTAATTGGAATCAATTTGTCAATTTTCTCCCAGAAATCCAACTCTGGTCCTTATGCTTGTTGACAAGCACCTTTACCTACTGACCTGTTTTTCTGGCCAAGGGTTGCTAGAACTCTTGGGGCTTCAAGCTGGCAATTGGATGCTTAGTACCCCAACAGCAAATGATTATATCTACACACAATCTATTAGCCAAGAATGATCACAGAGCACTTCACAATCAGAAAAAAAAGTGTTAGGTGACACAACCAAAGCTTTTCTCAGGAAAGCAGAACTGTCTAAATACGTGGTGACTGGTATTAATAGTAGTACACACATATGTGTGTTTGTGTTCTTATGTGTGTGTGTGTGTGTGTGTGTGTGTGTGTGTGTGTATGTATGTATGTGACTCTGTTCAAAGTGATAATAATCATAATACCAATTTAAAAATACAGTAAATAAGAAGGAACAAACTGGGTAATAACCAGGTCATCTTGATGATTTAGGAACAAAGAGGAGTTCTAGCGTTTGTCCTTGGTATAGTAAGAGGAGAAGGGAAAGGTTGATATTTGAAATATTATTGCTGCGAAGATATTTGTGACTGTTTTTGTTTCATTTGAGGAAAATAGCTTGCTTTAGGGTCAATTTTATCATGAAGAACATCACTCAGTGTATTTCAGGGATATGGAGGAGGCCCGCTAGATTCTTGGGTGAAATGGTATGAGCTTACATAACAGATCAGTTTGCTACTTCTCATAAAAATAAGATTAAGTCTACGATCTATTCCTGTTGGATTATCAATGCTATTGCTTCAAAAATTATGTTTTCATTGATGGAATCACTTCTTCCAAAAAACATAACCGAGGGCAAAGCAGAACTTATGATAAAGGACTCTTCTTGTTAGAAGAGTGTGCACGGTTTAGGTGTGTATACATGTGTGCTGTTTTCTCCACTGTGTTCTTGCCCCCTCCCCTCAGAGAATCTGTAGTTCTGGAAGTTCTCTGCAGCTCCACGCCATTGGATACTTTTTAAAATACAAGATAAAGCTGATGCCAAGAAATATTAAGTATGTTGCTCAAGGCCAGACAGATAATTAGTAGCTGATCTAGGACTATTGATTTCCAGCCCAGGCATATTCGTCCTATCCAAATATTTAGAATGAAGAAAGGAGTTACTCCTTTATTTTCTGTTATCATCACACTTAAGCAAAGCCTTATTTTTTCCTCTGCTCCATTACAGTGAAGAATGTGCAATCAGACTTCAAGTCTTGCAAAAAAATTCAAACCTTTAGTGGCTTCCTGACTTTCATCAGACATTCTCCTAGGCAGATATTGGTATTTTCAGACTTTGTTAGCTCTCTGTCATCTGCTGCTTTGATGAAATGGGATTGGAGAGGGAATAGCTTAGCACATTTTCTAACAGTCTCTTCTTTTACCTTTTGTGGTATATTCTGCTCCTATAATCATAAGCCTTCCCATTGACACATACTTTCTTATCTCACCCAAACAAAAGTATTTCTCAATCAAAGTTCTTGCATTCATCACGTTTATTTCCATTTGAAGACACTTTTCTGATTAGAGTACTTACCTTCTGCCCATGGTACACCCTGTTTGATGCATTATATAAAGTTCTAGGTGGACATAGTTGTGAACCTCATTATATTCTGCAGATCATCATTCTTTACCCTTCCCTGGGTTTATGTTTAAGTCCCGTCCTCCACTAAAAAGAAGGCTGCTTTTCTTACAACTCTAAAACATTTTCAATAGGCCATCATAATTGATCTTGTCCAAAACAAATTTCTTTACAGATTTCTTTTAACTTTTGAAATGAGATTTAACTATTTAATTGATTGTCTATGAATGGACTCCACCAGTGGCACTTGAGAAAGGCTAAAAAAATACTGTCTGAACTTTAGGGACTAGATTTAATGGTTTATAACCATAAATTTTGTTTTCCTGATCGTCTTCCTGATCTATGCCTTCTTTTATGAGACTTGATTTCTAAGGCATAGCGTAGCATAAACTCACAAATGGCAGAGCTACTGAAGATTATTCACAGTATTTGACAACAGCAAGCTAGAATCTAGAATAGGAAGCCATTGTTCATGTTGCAGAAGAACTAAATTACTTTGATTAGGTGACACGCTAGAGGTCAGTTCTAAGTCAATAGATACTATGCTGTTGAAAATCCTTGCAGTTTCAATGGTGAGTAAAAACTGCAGTGGGACGTATCTTTACACATCTTTGGCATCTCCAAAGTCTTTTCATTATTTCCTCTAAAAGAGTTGTTGAGTCATTTTCAAATGCACATATAAATACATACAGTATTTCTGCAATGGTGGAAAAATGCATACAAAGACACTAGATGACAGACCACCTCCTAGCCTCGATGATTGTTAAGAATTTACCATCTCTGAGGAAGAATCACAATGTATGTACCTAATTAGAAGACCTAAAAGTGAGGAGTACTCATGTAACTTTGATATCAGACTGATCTGCTATGAACTACAGTAAATATTTAATCAACTTTTATGCCCTTGTCTACTTGGTATTCATCTGTACATGCAGGTTAAGTTGAAAATTATTCAGGGTAGCATAACTAATTTATGTTAGAAATCTTAATTATTAATAAATTGAATATTATACCCAAAACTGAATTATCCAGAGAGGTATCTTAATTCATCAACTTGCACATGTGAATGAATGATTCTTAATGATCTATGTTTCCCCCAGATTTCTGTATTTAAGGGATTGGGGAGGCACCATATTTATTTATTTATTTATTTATTTATTTATTTATTTATTTATTTATTTATTTTTCAAATAAAATGTCATGTAGGGGGTGGGGAGATGGCTTAGCTAGTGAAGTGATTGCTGTTCAAGTGTGAGGACCTGAGTGTAGATTCTAGCTCCCATGTAAAAATTCTGTGTGCAAGATACTTGTTTATAACCCTAGCATCAGGGGAAGTTTGTTTGACGGCAGGGGGCTCCCTGAAGCTTGCTTGTGAGCCAGTACAGACAAATTGGTAAGCTCTGGGTTTATTGAGAACTCTTGTCACAAAAGAAAAATAAAAAAAAATTAAGGCGAGGGGGTACTGTGGAACAATCTTTTTGTACACTGTGAATATTTTTTGCTTTCATTGGTTTAATAAAGAGCTAAATGGCCAGTAGCTAGGCAGGTAGAGGTTAGGCAGGACTTGTGGACAAAAAGAGAGTACAGGGAAGATGTGGGGCAGAGTCTCCATGAGCCACAGAGGAAGCAGGAGATGGATTCGCTATGCTGAAAAAAGGAATTATCACATGGTAGAGAAATATTGGCTAATTTAAGTTGTAAGAGCTAATTAGTAACAAGCCTAAGCTATTGAACAAGTATTTATAATTAGTAAAAAGTCTCTGTGTGGTTATTTGGGAGCTGGCTAGAAAGATAGAGAAAGTCCATTTACAAATGGCACCAAAAGTGGGGCCATGTATATCCACATAAAACCTGAGAAAACTTAAGAAAAGGTTCCAAACAAATAAAAATGGAGCCAAATGTGGCTTCATACTCTCACAATCTAATGCCAGCCACAGTACAGAGGCAGGTCTCATGGCAGTTGAATGTGGGATGGAGCCAGCCACCAGTAGCCATGCTCTAGCACTATGCACTAAGCTGAATGTGCCATCAGCTAACATAGCAGCTTAAAATTTGTCTCATGCAATCAGAGAACAATATAGATGCTCAATAAACACAAATCAGATGGAAAAAAGAGGAAGGATATAAACAGTCACAAGAAAAATAGTTTAAAAATAATAAACTAAAGTCTTTAAAGAAAGAATAAAGTAATATAAAAGAAAAAGCTACTTAAAGATGAAAACCACATGGGGAGTCTGGATCCTGTATGTTATTGTATTGTCCTTGAATTTTTTGATTGCTGATGAACAAATGGTAGCTGCTAAGAGACATTGGATTATGAAGGCTGCTGGAGTACACCAACCTACATATTTTAAAAATGTCTTGATATCAAAATGGAAATCAAAAGGTGTGTTGCTTTGGGAAAGAGGTTATGCTTTTGTTCCCACAGAAATGAAAGGCTGTGGATTTGTTCAGGGCTGAAGAAGATCAGGTTTGATCGAGAAAGGCTCTCTGAAAATCGTAGCTACATACAAGGAAATAAGCCTAGAAGAATGACAAGACATGTAATATATATTTTAACTGCTCAAACATACAGAAAAAAATTATCTTTGGCTGACTTGTGTACAATGCACAGTCTGTACTTTTATTAATACAGATATGTATGTTACCATTAAAAGTTTATATATTTTCAGAGCAAAGAGACCAAGCACCAATGAAAATGGATGGCCCAGATGATCCAATATCTCAGAGCACCTCTGTTGCAGCTTCCTCAGAGTTCTGCATTCAGAACAGCTTCAAGGCTGTTGCTGAGATGGTTCATCCTCACAGACTACATCAGCCAGAACTTGACCAAAATCCTGATTTTTACCAGAGTCCCCCAAAGATGCCAGCACCACTAGACAACAAGAAGCAGTCTAGAGAAAACAACACTCACATTCCCAAAAGATAGGTTATGAACATTTGTCATCTTTTAAGGTGTGGTTGGTTAAAAACTGCTATTGGTCATGGTCAAGGAAAAAGCTAAACAAAGAAATTAAATTCAAAGATCTCTTTCTAAAGGAAAAAGGGGGATATAATATAGAAGTGATGAGATAAAACGATAGGTTATTGAATCTACTTTAATCTAAAAAGCAACTTTTAATCTCAAAATATTTTATATTGGTATGTATTTTGGTTTATTCATACAAATTTAGTTATATTTGTTATGCTGTATGTATTTTTCTATTTTTGTTTGGGGTATTGTGCTTGTACAACTCATTTTAAAATCTAATGTATAATTAAGAAATACAGGTTAGTAGTTAGTCATCTATAATAATCAAACTTGTAATATTAGGTATGTTTTCATGGTTGAACAAATATATTTAGACACATAGGTGATCTTCAAACATTTCAAAGGCCTACAGAATATAGCATTTAAAATATTTTAATAACACAAGGCTTTTCTTGACAGTGAGACATGTCTGCTAGTGGCAGCACCAATTTACTTCAGAGAAGATGATGGGCGTTGAAGAAACTTCATATGGAGTTTGCTCTCTTTGTGGCAAAAACCAGCCATGGACAAAGAAACTGTCCTTGCCTCAAAATTATCTTCAGCTGACTTGTGTACAATGCACAATCTATACTGTGGATAATACTGTTGTCTTAGCTCAGCTTTTTTTTTTTTTTTTTTTTTTTTTTTTTTTTTTTTTTTTACTGGGATAAAACACTGAGACCAAAATCAACTTGAGAAGGACAGGGTTTATTATATCTTGTTTTATAATCCATCATCCATAGAAGTTAAGTCAGGAACATGTGGTCAGGAACTGAAGCAGAGGTTATGGAGAAATGTTCTTTACTTGCTTAATCCCAATGGCTTGTTCAGGCTGCTTTCTTATGTACCCCAGAGCCACCTGCCTAGGTGTGGAAACACCCACAATGGACTGGACCCTCCTAGATCAATCACTAATTAAGAAAATGCACTATAGACTTTCCTAGAAATCTTATAAAGGCATTTTCTCAACTGAGAGTCCTCTTCATAAATGACTCTAGCTTATGGCGAATTAATGTAAAGCTAGCCAGCACAACAGTTGATAACTTTTCTTCCTCAGCAGTCTGCATTACATTTTCTGGCTTAGTGAAGGTTAAGACACTTAGAGGAAGCTTCCAGTTAAGCTCCAGTATAATTTATTTATGTCCTTTGAATAAATTGTGTGTTGTCTTCAGCAACAGGGTCTTACCATCACATTCTGGTTGGTCATGAAGAACAACAGAAGCATCTTATACTGTTTGGGGGCCTGTTGGCACCTCTGCCTGAGGGACTATTAGCAGTTAATGGTTGTTAGGGGAGGTTTTCCTGTAATTTTCCTTAGGAACATAGCCATTGATTAATTTATATTGCTCCAGTGAATAACTTCCTACTCATGTTTGAATAAGAACCCTAATCAAACTCAATGGGCCAAACACAAAGAAGACATGAAAGTAGGAGGGGGTCTTGTTTAGATGAAAAATTCCAGCATGAGAGGTAGTGTGATGACAGAGCTGAATGGGGTTGGTAAGAATGACTAAGTTTCACTATACAAATGTATAAAACTATAAAATAATTTTCAAAATAAAAATGGTCATAATATGACACACCAATACCTAAGTATATTGCTTTTCAAAAGGTCAGTCGAGAAAGTACCTGCTGCATCAGCATAAGGAGTAGAGTTCAATTTCTACACCCATAAAAAGAAACTACATTTGTTCAGGCATGAAACCAGGACTGGGTCTCTCTCTCTCTCTCTCTCTCTCTCTCTCTCTCTCTCTCTCTCTCTCTTCTCTCTCTCCTTATCCCTTCTGAATGCTAAGTAGTGCCACAGTGCCTTCATTTTCCATAGCTAAAATGATTGAATGTTTACATAGTACCTGCAATATGTTAGGCACTGCTCTAGAAGCTGGAAAAAACAGCATCAAACAAGACAGGCATCTCCAACCACCCAAGACTTAGAATTTAGTGTATTATAAAACTCCCCAAGAGGTTCTGGTAAGACCATCACAATTAGCAGAAAGCAATGCACATCTTTCAATTGTAAGGCTATAATTGTCTTGTGTTATATAAGAAAATAAAATCCTCACTCATCGAAGTTAATAAATATTTGAAAGGCTTATCCATCATACCATACCATTCACAATTTTCCCCGCAAAATTATCTACTAAGCTATCTTTAAAAAGTTCTCACATGGAAATAATCAGTTTCACTGAAGTAGGCTCACTTCCATTCTGCACTACAAAGTGAACATTTATTGAACATCCTTAGACAAGTTACCAAATCATTCCAAATTTAACTTTTCTAATTATGTGAGACAGGCAAAGAATACCATTTTGAAAAGGTCATGATAAAAATTATGAAATATTTTAATGCCTATTCAAGAAAATAATATGCACCTAATCAATGATAATTATTACTGGCGAGGCTAACAAAATTGGGGAAATGCTTTGAATCAAGGAATTTAAAAGGCTATTGATTGATTTATGAAAGATTCATCATATCTGACTGATGTTATAGACTGCTGGGAGCCCCTCAATTATGTCACTATAATTATTTTAATCGTATTCCCAAATTGACCTGAAGATATTGATTATGATAGTAAAATGACTTGATTTTTCCACCTTCCATGATGTACCTACAGCTGACTGCTTACTATGAAAATCCAGTTTTTGTTTTTCCATTCTATTGATTGGCAGTAACTTCCACCTCAACCAACTCCTGGCTTTCAGTTTCTTTTAAGGTGGCATGACTTTTCATCGTGAAAAATTACAAACTCATATGAGTAAATTTGAAAACAGTAACTTCATTTCTGGTGTATAACTCTCTATAAAATTTCAGTATTTCCTCAGATTTCTGTTATGACTTTTTTTTGCTAAGATTTCTTATAGAATCTTCTTGATTTCTTCTACATCTCTGTTTCTATGATAGATATGAAGAATTATCTATCATCTATCTGTCTAGCAATCATCTATCACATATCTCTACTATCTGCCTATCTATGATTCATTTTTCTATTAATTATCTACCTTTATCAATCATCTAGCTCTCTATTATATCACAAACATACCCCTATGTAATCTCTCATCTCCTATCTCTCTATCATCTATCAATCTATCAATCTATCTATCTCTCTATCATCTATCTATCTATCTATCTATCTATCTATCTATCTACCTATCATCTATTACCATCATCAATCTATCATATATCTATATAACATGTGTCTATTTTTCACATATCTGTCTTTTATCCTCTGTATATTTGTAGGCATCACACACTTAGAGCCACCACCCTGTTAGTGTCCTTTTGAAATTATGAGTTACCTCATAGATAATTCACATTGTTACACACTATAGATATTATAGGATGACATTTTTCCTCTTTTATCTCTGCTTACAGAATGTGATCTATATTTTATAATATAAAATTTTGATTATTATAAGCCCAACATTATTGTACATGTCTTTGATCCCAACCCTTGAGAACAGAGACAGGTGGAGATCTGTGAATTTAAGACCAGCTGCTCTACATATTAAGACCTTGTAAAGCTTAATTATGAAGTTTATGGATAGAAATGTTAGGCTAATAGCTTTGAAATATTAATTACTTCCAGTAGCACATGTTATTTATAAAAACTCACTGTTTGGAAACTGTCTTTTCACACATGTACTAAATCCACACCCATCATATTCACTCCCATTGCCCTATATTGTCCTCACTTAACTTTCACTGGTGCCAAATAGTTACTTTCTAATTTCCTGTTTTTAAAAATCTATATCTAAATATTTATAAAATGTGTCACATTTATCTTTCAGTGTCTGGCTTATTTCACAAATATTATCATTTTCACTTCCATCCACTTAATGCAATGTTATATTTTCTTAAGTGCTGAGTAATACTTTACTGGTTATAAAATCATCTTTTCCTTATCCAGTCACCTTTATATTCCCAGGTTGGTTGGTTATACAACCTGGTCATTGTAAATAGTGCTCCAATGAACATGGGTGCATATTTGTCTCTATTGTATGCTGACTCTGACTTCAGAAAGCTGACTATCTACATGTAGAAACATAAACCTGGATCCCATTCTCTCACTTTGTACAAAGGCCAAATAAAACTGAATGATAGATACTAATGGCAACCTGAAACTTTGAAATGACTAGAGGAAAACACAGAGAAGATATTTCTGGATAAAAACAAAGAATGACTTTCTAAATAGAACCGCTAGATCTTAGGGAAAAAGTGAGAATTGAGAAATAGGATTGGGTTGAGGAATATAACTATGTAAAGATGTGTTGCATTTGTTTATGTTGCAGAATATTACTTTAACTATGTAAAGATGTGTTACATTTATTTATGCTGCATTTGCTTAATGATGTAAAGAAATGTTGCTTTGTCTGCCTAAGGCACCTGATTGGACTAATAAAAAGCTGAACTGCCAGTAGTTAGGCAGTAGAGGGATAGGCAGGTCTGGGGGGCACAGAGACTAAGTAGAAGGAGGAATCTAGGCTGGGAGGTGGGGAGAGAATGAGGAAGAAAGAGAAGAATATGCCTGTGGTCAGACAGCCATATAGCCTCCAGCCTTCCAGACATGGAGGAAGCAGTGAAAGTCAGACACATAGAATGAAAGAAAGGTAAAAAGCCCTGAGGCAAAATGTAGATGAAGAGAAACAGGCTAAAATAAATTATAAGAGCTAGTGGGACAAGCATAAGATAAAGCCAAGCATTCATAATCAATATTAAATCTTCATGTTACGATTTAGGAGCTGGTTGGTGATCCAGAGAAAGCCTGTTACAGGACTGTACAAATTTTAAAGCTTTTGTACAGCAAAGGAAACAATTACCAAAGTGAAGACACCAATTACAGATTGGCATAAAATCTTGACCTGCTATTCATTTGACAAGGTATTAATATCCAGAATATATAAAAACTGAAAAAATTAAGCAACATTAGAATGGAGACTAGATAGATAGATGACCAATGGTCAAGTGAATGGAACAATTCTCAGAAGTAGGAATGATCAATACATTCATGAAAATGCTCACTCTCCTTTATTATTTTGGAAATTTAAATGATACTCCATTTTATCCCAGCATGAATCTACTATCAGGAAAACAAATAACCTCAAGGGGGTATAAACTCAAACAACCTCCATTAAATGTTTATTCACATCAGTCCTGAATATCATCATCACTTAATCTGCTTGGTGAAAAAATAATGCTTTTGTTCAGTTGATGTATTGACTTGTAATGGCCAGGTGTGCTGTTTGTGTGCCTCCCCGGCCCCAGGTGAAGACATGTTTATAACAACATATTGCTCATTGCAGATAGTCATATTCTCAAGTATCAAAGCTCCACTCTTGAAGCCTACTGGACACTGTTCCCAAACATTCTCTGGAACTCTGAGTTCTCAGTCACTTTTAAGAAAAGCATAGCTCCAAAAATTAAGAATGCAAGAATAGTGATATGAAGTCTGGAGCACGTGAGTGATGACGCTTTAAAAAGGTAACAATTTGGACTAGCCTATAGGAAAAATTTAAATTATGTGTGTTCATACTCTGGAACACAGAACAGCTTATGAAAGGTGAGTATTTCTTATTCTGAATGTCACAATGATGTAACAGATCAAAACATTCTTGTTGAACAATGAGAAAATTTACAAAACCATCATTTTAAAAACTTGAATGTTCAAAAACATTCCTTAAATGGCCAAGTTCCGTCTGTAATATAGGAGAGTGGAGAGTTATAACCATAACAGAATCTTTTTAATGAAGGACATTCTTGGAAGTTGTCTGTACATTTTAAGGAACTCTGTTTCTCCACACTGACAAAACAAAGGCATTTACAATGAACATTATATGAAGGTTATAAATGATTTTGTCCACAGTACTGTGTGTCTGTGCATATATATGTATATATGGACTCATGTATCTATACACACAAATGTGAAAACCTAAGTTGATGTTGGGGTGCCATTCTCTACAACTCTTCACTGAGTTTTGAGGCAGAGTCTCTCACTGAGCCTGAAGCTTACCAATTGGCTAGATAGGCTGGCCAATGAACTCTGGGGATCTATCTGCCTGTCTATCATCCTAGCATTAAGATGAGAGGATACCCTGTCACATCTGTCTGTGTACATGGGTCCTGAGGGTCTAAACTCATGTTCCCAAGCTGGCTTAACAAGAACTATGTCAAAAGAGTAATCTTCCCATTTCAAGGTCTTTTTTTGTTTGTTTGTTTTTTGTTTTTGTTGTTGTTGTTCTAAACTCTCATTCAGGCTTCCTTTTTAATGATTTAAAAAAATTATGTCTGTGCACCAAGTGCATGCCTGGTACTTACAGAGGCCAGAAAAAGGCATTGAATCCTTGGAACTATAGTTAAAGATGGTTCTGAGCCACCATATAGTGCTGGGAATAGAACCTGGGTCCTCTGGGTGAGCAGCAAGTACTCCTAACCACCGAGTCACCTCTTCGGCCACCCTTTGGTAGGATTTTTGATTGGCCTTTAATGTCAGAGACAATTCTAATTGATTTCTAGCTAATTAGGCTTCCCTGTATTGAGGCCCAAGTCTCCAGACAAAGACTGTACCATGTAGAATTGAGTGTCTCAAAGCACCATTCTTAATGGCTGAGGAGGAGCAATGGTGGCAGAAAGGATGGTTGAATAGATGTCTGTAGTTACAGAAATTATTTATCAGCTCTCCTACTCAACTTTTTTTTTTCTTTTTGGTTCTTTGTTCAATATCGAATGAAAATCCCATTGCTAGAGAGGGCCTGCTCCATTTAGAGAAATTTTCAATATACTAAAGGGAAATGTAGTGGTTTTCACTAGAGAGTTATTTCTGATCCTTTCTTCTTACTTCCCCTCTAGATATGAAATAAAATTAGAGTAATGGACATAATTAACTGAGTCTCATCTCAGAAGCATAATTTATTACCAGGTTGAAACCCCTTGAACCGGAATGCTAAGTGATTTGTGGTGATTATTACACAACACTTTTCACACTTTGCTGACCTAGTTTTCTGTCTAAAAAGAAGGGAAGAAACTAAATTATAAAATAAAAATGAGCCACACTTATTTCCCTGGTCAAATTGGCTTTATTTAGGATATTTCTAACCATCTTAAAATGATCATATTCCAAATTAATCAGCTACATCAAAGTAATGAAGATGTTGCTACTCGTGGACCTCAAAGACTGTTAAGAATGCTGCAGGTAAGATGATTTTACTAGTCATATTCTTGGCCAGGTAACTAGTTTAGTAGTATAGCCAGTAATTTTTGTTTTCAAGGAGGTTTTATTCAGATTGAGACTTGAAAAATCCAGAAAAATATTAATAAATCACAATAAATTCAGAACATAACATCCATACCTTACTCTATACCAAAATAAATTTAAGAAAAAATGATTATAATTATTAAATAATAAGAAACATTACTCTTTCTCTCTCTCTCTCTCTCTCTCTGTTTCTCTCTCTCTCTCTGTTTCTCTCTCTCTCTCTCTGTATGTGTGTGTGTGTGTGTATGCATGTGCATGTGCATGTGTGTGTGGTGTGTGTGTGTATGTGTGTACATGTGTATAGAGGCAAGTTGTCACTATCAAGTGTCTCCATAAATTACTCTACATCTTATTTTTGAGCAGAGTTTCTCACTGAACCAACCACTGAACCAACATCTTGATATATGGACAAAACTTGGTAGTTAGCAACCCCAGGAAGACTGCTATCTCTATCTTCCTTAATGAGAGAGTTACAAATATGTGTAGCAGTGCATGGCTTTGACATGGGTGTCAGGGATCTGAACCCAGGTCCTCATGCTTATGCAGCAAGCAATTTATCCTCTCACCTCTGAGTTAACAACAACAATCTTAGTGATTTATATAGAGAAATGGATGCTGATAATCCAAAAGTGTATTCTAGCCACACTGAGTTCAGAAGTCTATGTCATGTGGGAATGACATAGGGGAGTATGATGAATGCTTCATTCTAATGTGAGACTCTATGTCTCTGTGTAGTCTTGACTGGAAATATGAAAGTGACATTTGGTGAAAGGTTTTGGTCATATGGATGATTTCATCAATTCTCAATTGAGAACATTCTTTTTCTATTCTAGATATGTTATGCCTGCCAATTTCTATTCATTTGAGAAATAGACAAGCATGCTTATTTTAATTCACACAGTTTGAGTTATTTGTATTCCATCTCAGCTATTGCTTGGAAACTTCTTAAATTAAAACCTGAAAATTAAAGTCACTCCTACACTTTTAGCATATTTAGTTCTAACCATATAACTAACTTGAATGCATTGGCAAACATTTATGTGTAACTCTTCAGAGGTCAGCTATGACAGTAAAAGGTCACAGTGATAATTCTTGCAATATTTTTAATGTGTTTTTCAATCATTACTAATTTTTACTCTTCTGTTGAAAAAGAAAAGAGTAAATAACTTAGCAAATGTAGCTTTTATTTATTGTCCATCACAGAATAATGTCCTGATGCTAGTTGGAAGGAAATGAGAGAAATGGATTCGCCACATGTCTGAGTGTCTAAATGTACTCAAAATTCTATTTCTTCCAGCTTTGCCCTACTTTGGAAGTGAAGATAATTCTTTGCTTAACTCCCCTAATTCAGATCAATAGTAAACTGATAAGCAGATGGCTGAGAGGCTCTGAATATGCGCCTGGCTGCTGACAATTTAAGATCTCCTTCGTGACTGGCTGCATCAAACCATGCTAGGCATCTGATAGTCTCTGGCATATTGCATCTTCAGAACTAAAGTGAAATATTTATTTTGAACTACATGGAGAGCACATTGCAGATGAAATATCCTAATAAACCATTTATGGGGATTATTATTATTTTTGAATGTTTTGTAGACAGAATCACCACAGTTTTACCATGACCCCCTTTCCGCAGGATGCAGGAGTGATGTGCTAATGAGATGGATGCTGTTTAAGGACAGAACTCCAATGCTGTCTTCTTTAGACATTCTTTGAAGGATCTATTTATCTAGAGAATTCTGCTTGACATTTGTGATTCTTTTGTGTTAAGAATAATCAAATGGCAGTTTTCTGCCTGTGTAGTGAGATTATCTTTTTTTTAAAAGTTTTTTTAGATTTATTTATTTTATTTTTGTGTATGAGTGCTTCTGAAGCATGTATGTAAGTGTACAGTGTGTGCGTGCTGCTAGCAGAGGCCAGAAGAAGACATCAGATTCCCTGGGACAGGGTTTACAGATATATATATAAGCCACTATATGTCTTCTGGGAACTCAACCTTGGTCCTCTGCAAGAGCAGCAAATGCTCTTAATTGATGAGTCACTCTCCTAGCTCATATTTTTCTTATTATATCCCTTAGATACCATTCCATTTACCTAATACACACAAAAACATACATCCTTCATGCCTTGTTTGATTATAATTATGCATCTTGAATTGAAATATGTACCTTGACACAAATGAACCATTGCCTTATTTTCATGGTCCGAGCTTTAAGGACTTTTTACTTTGTAATGAGAAAGTTAACAGCTTTATATTCTTGATAGTTACAGAAGAAAATAAACTGCATTTATTTCTTAGATTAACTATATGAATATTTGACATTATTTGCCATGAATTTAAAGTATTTTCTTAGATAAAACTGCATTTGCTTTGTATTTTAGTTACTTTTGTAATTGCTGTGAAGAATACCTGGGAATAGCAATTTAAGGAAGGAAGGGAAGATTTGGGCTCACACTTTGAGAATATATTCTACAAAAATGGAGAAGGTGTGGCGACAAAAGCTTGAAGCAGCTGATCACACCGTGTCCACTTCCCTCCCTCCCCCCTCTTTCTCTCTCTCCAAGACTTATATTTTATATTAAAGTAAAAAAGAATGAAATGGGTGTGAATTCCTGACAGGAATTTTACCCATCAATCTTGAAATTCATGTACATTTTATTGTCTTTTATTTCAGTGGGAAATAAAAGTTTCATTCACTAAATAGATTTTAAAATTGTCATTCTATAACATCATCAATTTTACCTAGCATATATGATAGATCCCACAGAAATATCCAGATCCACTTGAAAATCTTCCCCCAGAGTGTCTGACCAGGACATACTGCTTTTTTTAAAACTTTTGATTCTTAAATTCTTTACTGGTAAAATGTACATAGCCTTTTCTATTCACTAGGAAAACTGACTAGCAAAAGGTTATGCAATAATATGTCTTTCCTCATAGAAGCTGTCAAATAATGGGTGCTTTTGTTGTTATTTTATCATTTATTAATGATTATTTATATGCAAGTCTCTCCCTTGAGAATTGATATAAGCAATGTGAGCAAATCCCACTTAGAGCCCTCATCACTCAACAGAAAACTCACTAGTTCCATCCAGTAATATGTCATGAGAAACAAAATGGACTTTGGTGAATTAGTCTTATTACATAAGAGGTACTATAACAACAAAAGAAGTAGGTCATATCAGAATAAAAAACATAATACTACATAAAAATAAGATGGAAAGATTTTTCTTAGAAACTAATTCCAAGTTAAACCTCTGGGCTATGCAATCTAACACACAACACAACGGTGAGTGGATTGATCTTCACTGGTGACATGTCCTTCCTTTTCATGGGCTTCTCAGAATTACTTCTAATAATCAGAAATCTTTCATAGGTGCATGAAACTGTAGTGATTATATATTTTTCTATTTCAGAACTTTTTTTTAATTCAAAATAACTAGAGATTTGATTTCCTTGAAATGGACATAATAAAGAAAAAGTACTGACTTTGGTTTTCAGAATTTGGGTCATATCCTGTAGTTTAAAAGGTTTGTTCAAGCAATGTAGATCTGGCATGTTTGAGTATTGGTACCTGTGAGTAAAGAGGAGGGGACACCCTCTAAGTCCACAAACCTTCATTTGCATTTACTGTTACATAAAGAAGTAATACATTTCACAGGTGGTTTCTTTTATTTTCTCTTCAGATAGGTCTCATGTAGACTAGGCCAGCAGTAAACTCTCTATATAGCCAAGAAGAAACTCAAACTTCAGATTTCCTCCTACTGTATCTGGAGTACTGATATTACAGGTGGGTACTGCCACATGTGGTTTAGGTAGTGCTGGGGTCAAGTGAAGGGCTTTGTGCGTGCTAGGTAAGCACTCTACTAATAGAGCTGAGACCCCAGTCATGGTTTTGTTTTTTATTCCATTTAAATTCAAATGGTGTTTCCTTTTAGTGGAGTACACAATGTTGGACCAGGCTGTTATACACTCTACACTGTAGTCAAGTCTTCTCAGGTTTGATGTCACTCTTTAAAAGTGGGTCACAGTTCTCCTTTGTTCTTTCCCTGTGTTTAGTATTTTTGGTCAACAAATGCTTCCAGAATGAGTATATGTGTGTATATGCATGTGTATGCATAGGGGTGGTGGTGGCGCACGCCTTTAATCCCAGCACTCGGGAGGCAGAGCCAGGTGGATCTCTGTGAGTTCGAGGCCAGCCTGGGCTACCAAGTGAGTTCCAGGAAAGGCGCAAATCTACACAGAGAAACCCTATTTCAAAAAACCAAAAAAAAAAAAAAAAAAAAAGTCAGAAAATCTGATTCTCCCAGCAACTATTAATTGCTAATAGCTCCTCATCTAGGGATTGGACTTTGAGCCCACTTCTGGAGGGAGTAGAGTGAGTGGTTAGAAAGCAGGAGAAACATGAGTGAGGGGGTTGGAGTTGGACTTGATCAAAGCACATTGTATGCATGTACAAAATTCTCAAATAATAAACAACAAAAATTTTAATTTTAATGTTACAATTATTTCCTGTATAAATCTGGTAGACTGTTTAATCGTCCTCTTCTCCTTTCTCTGTCAGTTAAAAATCATAAAGCAGGTGAACCACAGAGTCAGATGAACTGTGGGAGAGTTACAGTGTAAATGCAGCATGCTGTGATTATTTTACCCTCTTTACATTGCTCCTTCAACAGACCTGGGAATTTAAACTCTATTTATACATGCAGTTTCTTCACCATCACACATTCCCCTTGCTAAGCACAAGGTCCTTACTGCTTAACATTCTTTCATGAACTTGTCTCCATCTCTGCTTAGTGGAGTTCAACAATCTTAAGTGCTAAGGCTAGTTCTACGGATGTTTGTCTTTCCAGTGCCACTTGATATTATGATCAAAACAGATGAAAATAAAATGAATCTCTGTGCATGTAATATCACAGGCCTGAACTACAACAACACAATAAGCAAAACACACACACACACACACACACACACACACACACACACACACACCACTACCACCAGTTGTAATAAAATCAATGTTTTATGTACAACTAAATGACTAAATGAGTCCTTAATGCTCTGTGTTCTTCCACTTGTAAGTCAGATCAGTTTCAATTTAATTATTCTTTTTTTTAGTTAATGGGAATGTTAAAGAATGTCTGAAAGTGAATGAAAAGTACCCCCCTGCCATGCTGTGTTTAATTTCAGGCATATTTCTGAAACTGATTATTCTTAAAAGACCTCCCCCTTTTGTTCCTTTGACCTTCAAATGCCCATCTTAACATTCTAATTTATATGTCTCAATGACACTACTGTTATTATTTTTTACTTAATATATTTTGCCATGCCAGTCCTCCAAATGCCTGTTTTTCTGGTTCAATAGCAAGTAGTGACCTACCAAAGACCACTGGGAGTCAGAATTCCACTGTTTTCTTTTTGGCAATATCTTGTTCTTTAAAAATAATGAGTTTTTATATCATCTTTACTTTACAAACATAATGTCACATCAAACTATCCTCAATGTTACTTTTGTCTATGTTATCATGCTCGTGGAGTTAATGAGGACAATTAACGTTTGCATTAGTGTAATCTTTTTAAAGAGATTTGCAAAACTGTACAGAGCTACCACCTATAAACAATTAAGCACAAAGCCCTCTCTCCCTCCCCAACTGTGTAGAAAATATTAAGGAATGTTAAGGGTGAATTAGCCCTTGAGCTCCTTTGCCTCCTCAGAGAGGACAAATTTACAGCACAAAAATGTTGTCACTGAAAAGTGTCTCAATACAAAAACGTCCTCATCTTCCACATGGTGTCTCCTCTTATCACTTCTGAACAGACCTTGGGATTTGAAAGGGTTTAGAAATTTGCTTAACTTCCTATTTCCTGACATAATGAGGAAATCAATGTGTCTTGCCTTTTGAATTGCTTGTGAGTACGGAATAATTCAAGAGGGGTGTGCAATGATAAGCAGAAAGAAAACTTCAGGGGCTATCAACCCTCCATCAGTGATAATTGACAGATAAGGCCATGCTAATGTATTATGGGGGAGCATACATATTCTGCATCTATGGGAACAGACTTTAGCATTTTGTTAAAGGTTCATTTTTCAACTGTGAGTGATATTCCAGAGACCACACAGGATCTGCTCCCATTCAATGAAGACTTGGAGAGTGAGAGGGCAACCAGATTTGTTTCAGTAAAATACTCAGTCTCTTTGATGTTTAAATCATCAATTACTTACATAAATACTCTAAGGAGACAAGCTGTTTGTTGGGAAATCAATGGCTCTGTTAGTGAAATTACCACAGGTGTACTCTTGAGTAAGGGTCCTTGCTTCATGGGTTGCATAAGTCCTAGGTGTCTGTAGCGTTCCTTCAGGATGACTATAGCATGAATATGAATCTGCTTTGGATTCATTAATCCTTAATAGATGCAACATGAAGCAGAATAAACGCAATTCAATAAGACTATCTTATCATTGACTTTAAAATGTTTATGTGAAGTTACCTCTGTGCTTTTGTCATTGGTCTTTATGAGACATGGCAATTTGCTTAGATGACTTCTTACCATATTGTCAAATTACGTTTGTGTGGCATGGTACTCAAATTGTAATATTTTAGATGGCATGATGTAACTTAAAATTTTAGTTTTCCTGTTCCCTCTGCCATGGAGGAGGTAGTGATCAAAGAGATACAGGCAAAGCAAGCAGTCCGTGGGAGGGTGATGGGTGATGTCTCTCTGTATGCTGTGAATGTGTTGCTCTGATTGGTTGATAAATAAAATGCTGATTGGCCAGTAACTAGGTAGGAAGTATAAGTGGGACAAGCAGACAAGAATAATTCTGGGAAGAGGAAGGCTGAGTCAGAAGTCACCAACGAGATACAGAGAAAACAAGCTGTGAAGGCAGAACTGAGAAAAGGTACCAAGCCACATGGCTAAACATAAATAAAAATTATAGGTTAATTTAAATGTAAGAGCTAGTCAGTAATAAGCTTGAGCTAATGGCCATACAATTTGTAAATAATATATCTCTGTGTGGTTACTTGGGTCCAAGTGGCTGTTGGACTGGTAGGTGAGAGGTTTGAATCAACTTAATCATCAAAATCATTAGATGGTTCAAGCTCTTTCTGAACCAGATTTCAAAGCTAAGTGGAAAAAGATGAACACATAGTCTGAGACCCGAGCATGTCCTCTTGACACTAAGGCTGGGCTGTGCTTGATACCCACCAAGAGGAGCATGGCCTCAGTCTTAACAATTACAAGGAATTGATTCTGCCAATGTGCGGGTTATTGTGTAAGTTTCCATTCGTTCTAGAAGAATCACAGCTGCGAAGATACTGTTTTATCATGAACACCTGAGAAAAAAGAGAGGTCAGAGCATAATTCCTAAACTCTTGACTTACAGATACAAAAGAAATAAATATAATATTTTTTATACTTCTATAGTTGTGGTAACTTATTAAACGACAATTGAAAACTAAGGTAAGAACATGGAATCATCTCCCACCTTTAAGGGAATGCTGTAATGCAGTAACAGAAAACAGCAAAGTATTAAAAATTCTCACATCACTTGTCAGTTGGTGAGAATTTGCATATTGTGAATCCAAGGAAGTGATAAAACGTGGGTCAATTCAGGTGGGGTATAGAAAAATCATGTGTTCATTGCTTCATCTCATACATTTATTAATTATATAGGTTCTTATCTAAGCTAAGCTGAGTTTTCTTGGGGAGAAAATTACTGTCTTGAAAATTTTTGTAATGGAATGAAAATAAAGCTTCCATTCAGATTTTACTACAGAGTTCCAGCCAGCTCTGAATACTGGAGGACAGTTTCAGTTCAGCTCATTTTCCTTGGAAGGACATCCAATTTATTACCTAACTAATCTCTCTCTCTCTCTCTCTCTCTCTCTCTCTCTCTCTCTCTCTCTCTCTCTCCCTTCCCTGCCTCCCCCTCTCAATAGATTTCTGTATAGCCCAGTTTGGCTTGAACTCAGGGATGTTCTTCTTCAGACTTCCAAGTTATCAGATGTTTAAATAAACAGCCCTTCAACTCAGAGTTTATAAATGTCTGTTAAGTATAATAATTATCTATCAATAAGGCCAATGGAATCTGAGGAAACCAAATGTCATTCTAAAATAAGTGGTGACAAGACCCTGTCACACTAGTGGAGAACATGGTTGTCTCCTTAGTTCACCATTCTCAGTGGCTATGGTGAAAGGGACCCTCTAGGAGCCACTGCTTAAGGCCTGGATCCTGAAGGCTGTCCCACTTTTGCTCATTTTTTCCCATGTGTTTGTCTAGGAAGTCAAAATATTTTAGGAGTAGACATCAGTTATGTTTTTTACTTTATTATTCCCATCATCTTTATCTGCCTTGGGGAATGAAAGTGGCTCTTAGCTGGGTGATTCTACTGTTACTCTATCATTATTAGTGGTTTTTGCTTTTGAAATTGAGATATTAAACATTTATATCAGGAATGAAGGGTGGAATTAGAGGTATTCGTGAGAAGGTTTGGGGAGGAAGTAAATGAATAATCTGCCTTATTAGAGGATGTAGGAGGCAGGGCTGTACCAAGGACTTGTGTAAGCTCTGTACTGAGTAATTGGAAGATGAATGACTTACTTAATATGGTCACATGCTTGCCAAAGACTCAGAAAATTAGTGCTACTCAATCAGTACTTTGCTGAGAAAGTAGTCATTTTATAATTTTAACTCACTTGCTAAGCTTTTGACTCAGTGTTTTCTTCAGAAGGATTATGCATGCAGTTGCTGTGGGATGGTCTGTATGTCAAGTGTGTTGCTGATTGGTCAGTAAATAAATCACTGATTGGCCATTGGCTAGGCAGGAAGTATAGGCGGGACAAGGAAAAGAATTCTGGGAAGTGGAAGGCTGAGTGGGGGAGACACTGCCAGCCGCCATCAGGACAAGGAAGATGTAAAGTACCGGTAAGCCACAAGCCATGTGGCAAAGTAAAGATTAATAGAAATGGGCTAAATATAAGAGTAAGAGCTAGACAATAACAGGCCTGAGCTAATGGCCAAGCAGTTTAAATAATGTAAGAGTCTGTGTGTTTATTTTATAAGTGGGCTCTGGGACTGGCGGGACTTGGTGGCGGGAGCTGGAGAGAAATTCTCCAGCTACAAATGGCGCCCAACGTGTTGGCAAGAGTTTCCACCTAACACCTGAGTAAAAAGATTCTAAAACGGAGCTAAAAACAGCTTCCTAATTGTCTCTCTCAAATGAGCGGCAGCTGCTGGTTTGAGCTACTGGCGGGTTCCTAGTGTGCGCTCTCGACCTGCAGTATGGTGGGAATGAGGCCTCTGCAAGTAGCACATTAAACTATGTGGTGGATTTAGCCTTTGCTAGTACAAAACAAAAAAGAGGTTTCTGGGCTACACGCTACTTTGGTAAAAGTGTAGACCCACTATTTCTGAGAGTTACGGCTCCCAGAGCTGGCGGAAAGCGGACCGCCGCCATGTTGGGAAGCTGAAGTGGGCGGAACCAGCAGCCACAGCGCCAGTGCCGTTTCAGGCTTAGAAGGCTACAGTTTAAAGCAATAGGCTCAAGCTAATATAAAAAAATAAGCCACGTAAAGATGACTACCACACAGAGAATCTGGATTATGTTCTCTTTGATATTCATAACTGCAGAAAAACATTTGATTGTAAAAGCTGTTGAGTTATGCCAAAATGTATATTTTAAAGGTACCTTGACTTCAAAATTTAGATGTAAGGATATGTTGCTTTGGAAAGGAGGCTCTGATCTTGTTTCCACAGAAAGCCAGAGACTATGGATTTGTTCCAGATTAAGATACATCAGGTTTGACCAGCCAAGACCCCCTGAAAGGTCTCCAATGACACCATGGCCCAGATGATTCAACATCCAGAATGGTTTCAAGTCAACTGGCTCAGATATACAGCCTCACGGACTACTCCATGATCCTAAAATTTTCTTTCTGTCTCCAGAAGATACAGCGCCCCCCTCCAGCAGGAAGTAGTAAGAGAAGCTACGCCCAAATTCCCAAATATACCAAGCTGGCTTTAGAGATGGAATTGGCTCACTCCCCCTCTAAACCCAGACATATTGCTCAAAAAAAAAAAAATGGTTAAGAGATTCTTGTGTCCCAAATCAGAAGAGCCCTCTGGTGTGGGACAGAGAAAAAACAATATTTTTATTTAAATCAGGTTGATTATAAATACAATCTCTTTCTAAAACAAAAAGGGGGATAGTTTAGATATGATAGGATGAAAGGGTAGATTAATGAACCTACTTTTAAAGAGTAACAACTTGTTTAAAATGTTTTACATTGCTATAGATTTTAGTTTATTGATACAAATTTAAACTTAATTTTGTTATACTGTATATATTTCTATTCTTGTTTGAGGTATTATTTTTATGTAACTCATTTAAAATTGTAATGGATAATTAAAAAATAGATTAATAGTTAGTCATCTATGATAATATTTGTAGCCATGTTAGTTAAGTCTTCTAGGTATACATAGATATATTTCAGATAGATAGGTAGTCTTCAAACACTTCAAAGACCTACAGAATATGGCATTTAAAATGTTTAAAAAATTTAGACTTTCTGGACAGTGAGACATGTCTGCTCCTGACAGCACCGATTTACTTCAGAGAGGAGGATGAGCATCGAAGACACTCCATACGGAGTTTATCTTCACCTTGACAAAAATAGCCATTTGGGCAAGAAACTGTTCTTGCCTGGACTGCCTGATCAACTGGACATGCAGGACCCATACAAAGGTGACCACTGAACTTTGCTTGACAAAATGGTCCTTCAGGTTCCTGCTTTGCAGAGAAATCTGCCAGACATTCTACAGGACACAGAGAAAAGTGAATAAGAGACTCTAGGCCTGTGGGCTGAAGACAGATGCCCCAACTTTACAAGAGAACTTTGAATGACTGTCCAGGCTGCCAGCTGTCTCTGTCTACCCTGCAAGACTCCCAAAAGTTGCTTGCATCCTTCTCCCATTTCTCAGGTAGTAATATATCCTTCTGAGGTCTTTGATGTGGTTAAAGACTAGATACTTACAATTTTCCTTAGTTATAATAAAAGATAAGTTAGATATAAAACCTTAAACTTACAAATAGAAGATAGATAGGATCTCTTCTTTAATATTGTAACTATAATTCTTGCTTGATAATTGTTTTGTTATATGTAATTTTACTATGTTAAAGTTAAAACCTTCCTTTTTAAGAAAAGAAAAGGGGAAGTGCTGTGGGATGGTCTGTATGTCAAGTGTGTTGCTGATTGGTCAGTAAATAAATCACTGATTGGCCATTGGCTAGGCAGGAAGTATAGGCGGGACAAGGAAAAGAATTCTGGGAAGTGGAAGGCTGAGTGGGGGAGACACTGCCAGCCGCCATCAGGACAAGGAAGATGTAAAGTACCGGTAAGCCACAAGCCATGTGGCAAAGTAAAGATTAATAGAAATGGGCTAAATATAAGAGTAAGAGCTAGACAATAACAGGCCTGAGCTAATGGCCAAGCAGTTTAAATAATGTAAGAGTCTGTGTGTTTATTTTATAAGTGGGCTCTGGGACTGGCGGGACTTGGTGGCGGGAGCTGGCGAGAAATTCTCCAGCAACAAAGTACCAAAGAAAGTATATTTTGTAAAAAAAGAAAAAAAAATGAATAGAATCATATTCAACCAGAATGTCAAGGATCATTTTCTTTTTTTCTTAAGAAAAATTTTTCATTCATTTTACACACCAATCAAAGATCCCCCTCTTCCCTCCTCCTGCCCCCAGCTTCCCCCTCCCAACCCACCCTCCAATCCCCCCTACAAGAAGGCAAGGCCTCCCATGGGGAGGCACATCCAGTAGAGACAAGCCCAAGCCCTTCATAGGTAATGGGCTCCAAAAAGCCTGCTCATGCACCAGGAATGGATTCTGATCCTACTGACAGGAGGCCCCCCAAGCATATCAATCTATACAACTGACTCACCATGCAAAGAGCCTAGTCCAGTCCCGTGCAAGCTCCATAGCCATTGATCCAACTTTCACGAGTTCTCACTAGTTTGGTTTGGTCGTCTCTTGCTCATAGAATCCCTCTTCTCTCTCTTTGACTGGACTCCTGGAGCTCTGCCTGGTATTTGGCTGTGGATCTCTGCATCTGCTTCCATCAGTTATTGGAGAAAAAGCTCTGTGATGACAGGGTATTCACCAATCTGATCACTGGGGTAAGCCACTTCAGTTCAGGCACCCTCTCCAATATTTCTAGTAGTCCAAGCTGGGGTCATCTTTGGGGATTCCTGGCAACTTCCCTAGCACCAGGTTTCTCTCTATCCCCATGATATCTCCCTCTATCATGGTATCTCTTTAATTGTTTTCCCACTCCATCCCGGTTCCAGCTCAACCATCCCATTCCTTTATGTTCTTACCCCCATCTCCTACCCTCCATTGCCCACCCCTCATCCCCAGTTTACTCATGACTCTCTCATCTATTTCCCCTTCCCAGTGTGATCCATGTGTCCCTCTTTGGGTTAGCTAGCTTCTCTGGAGTTGTGGGTTGTTGTCTGGATATCTTTTGCTTTACATCTAGTATCTGCTTATGAGTGGGTACATACCATGTTTGTCGTTCTGAGTCTGGGTTACCTCACTCAAGATGATATTTTCTAGTTCCATCCATTTCCCTGCAAATTTCATGTCATTGTTTTTCTCTGCTGAGTAGTACTCCATTGTGTATATGTACCACATTTTCTTATTCCATTCTTCAGTTGAGGGGCATCTAGGTTGTTTCCAGGTTCTGGCTATTACAAATAATGCTGTTATGAATGTAGTTGAGCATGTGTCTTTGTGGTATGATTGAGCATTCCTTGGGTATATGCCCAAGAGTGGTATAGCTGGGTCTTGAGGAAGATTGATTCCCAACCATTAATAAATGAGACCTCCTAGAACTGAAAAGCTTCTGTAAGGCAACGGACACAGTAAATAAAACAAAATGACAGCCTACAGAATGGGAAAAGATCTTCATCCACCCCACATCTGACAGAGGGCTGATCTCCAAAATATATAAAGAAATCAAGAAACTAGACATGAAAATAATGAACAATTCAATTAAAAAATGGGCTATAGAGTTAAACAGAGAATTCTCAAAGGAAGAATTTCAAATGGCAGAAAGGCATTTAAGGAATCGCTCAGCATCCTTGGTCATCAGGGAGATGCAAATCAAAAGGACTCTGAGATACCATCTTATACCTGTCAGAATGGCTAAGATCAAAAGTACTGCAGATAGCGTATGTTGGAGAGGATGTGGAGCAAAAGGAACACTCTTCCACTGCTGGTGGTAGTGCAAACTTATACAGCCACTTTGGAAATTAGTGTGGCAGTTACTCAGAAAATTGGGAATCAATCTTCCTCAAGACCCAGCTATACCACTCGGGCATATACCCAAGGAACGCTCAGTTATACCACAGGGACACATGCTCAACCATGTTCATAGCAGCAAGGATCATTTTCTAACATGCTCAGTAAATAAACATGCATTTTGAAAAAGAAAATATTTCTACATTTTCTTGCATAGATATAACCCGTGTGGGCACTGCCAAGTTTGTAATTAGAAAGATTCCTGAGATTATGTGTTGAAAGTCCAATGCTAAGTTACTTGTTTTCTTAATTGTGACCTTATATTTATGTTATGAAGTAAAAGTAGAACATATTTTCCCCAAAATCCAAGTGGAGACAGAATATCAGATATACTGAAATCATTAAAATGTTAAAATAGATGGTCAGGTCTATGAATACAGGTTAGAGACATCAGAAAACCAATTATGATAATTCTTTCTTCAGAAGCTTTTGAACTGGTTAGAATTCATAAGGAGAATGATGGAATATATATCAACCAGAGATTAAGAGTTCCTGTTAAATAACTCTTTTTACTTTGGAAATGAGAGGTAGGAAGTTGAACATTTCTCAATTATATAGGATTTTCAGCAGTGTTAGTAAAATAATCTCAAGTGAAAAAAGGGAAAAGTAACAAATAATATTTAAAATATTTCTTTACTGGTATTGTTCTTAAGAGTATACAGTGTTCTGTTCCATCTATCCCTTTCTTCTTATTCTGAAGAATAAGAACAAACAATGTGATGTTTCTATCTTCCAGGTTGTCTGACCATTGCACATTGTGACATTGGACATAGCTGAAGCATTAGGTGATGGGTGGAAACCATCAATAGACAAGGAAAATAGACGGTCAATAATATACTGTATTCAAGGAATGCACTGAATGATAGAAAATTATTACTCTGTGTGTTTGTCTCCCTATGGATCCATCTATTTTCTGTTATGTGGTATCAGGTAAGGCTTACTAACAGCAATATGTGAGACTATCAAGGTATCAAAGCAACTACCAGGAAGACTCAATGGGCTGCAGCCTGCTGCTTCTAATGCTTCATATGGTTCAGGAGCAACTCCAGAGCTGTACTTAAGAGCAAGGAGATAACCTGGGATGTTAGCATGGTAACATGGTTCACATACAGTATATTCCATAGCCAATCATCCTCACAAAATAAGACATTTAACACGTTTAAGAAGATCTTATGGCATCCAGATCGTTTCCTAAGCTTTTCAGCTCACACTTAAGTGTAAGTACTCCATCCCCAAACTGTGGAATGCACTGTGCTTATAAATTTCCACAAGCAAACATTTTTACTGGCCAGAACTCATTCCCATCAGAGAAATATGATTTTGATTACAAAATAGCCTTTAAAACATCCCTTAGAAAAAGTCATCTCACCAGAAAAAGGCTACTTTGATCCCATTGAAAAAATATCTAATATTTATAGGATTACCCAATTATCTTTCAAATCGCCCAAGGCTCCTCCATTTTCCCTCTTGGTACTGTAAACAAGACCTCTAAGCATTCTTAATACATTAGATAGGAGGTCAGAAGCAGAGTGGGTTGTCATGGATTTATTTTC
Source organism: Peromyscus eremicus (assembly GCF_949786415.1). Taxonomy (NCBI): domain Eukaryota; kingdom Metazoa; phylum Chordata; class Mammalia; order Rodentia; family Cricetidae; genus Peromyscus; species Peromyscus eremicus. The sequence continues at coordinate 10,268 of NW_026736668.1, read as the reverse complement.
ATGGGAACTTTTTTGGTGATCAAATGAAAATAGAGTTTTTCATATGTACATAAATATGAAGCAAGGTCTCAATAACATAAAAATCAACACCAAGTAAGTTTAGCATACATGTATGAAAGAGAAGCCCTTAAAGCATGTAAAAAATATTTTAGAAGGTAATTATTTATAGCAGAGAAAATATGCCAATTCTTAAACCAGATGCAATGCCCTTTATTTATGTCTTTTGATAAATAAAAATTTTAATTTGAGTGTCATTGATCATCGGAACAGTTTCCTTTGAGGACTGTGCTTATTCTGTTGATTTTTTCCTTTTTTATTATTAAGAAATTTCAATTCACTTTACATACCAACCAAAGATCCCACTCCCCTCTTTCCTCCCACCCTTCAGCTTCCCCCCCCCAACTCACCCCCCATTCCCACCTCCCCCATGTCAAGGCCTCCTATGGGGAATCAGCAGAGACTGGCACACTCAGCTGAGGCAGGTCCAAGACCCTCCCCACTGCACCAAGGCTGTACAAGGTGTCACACCCTAGGCACTTGGCTCCAAAAAGCCTGCCCATGCTCCTGTTGACGTTATCACTTCAGAGTTCCCAAATCTGTCATTCTGAGACTGATTTTTCTTTTTCTTTTTTTTTGCTTCTTCCAGGTCCTATGTGTACTGTCTTACTTTATTGAATGTGCATGTGTGGGTGCATGTGTGTGTGTGTGTGTGTGTGTGTGTGTGTGTGTGTGTGTGTATTCAGGTGAGTATGTGTGAGATTTTCATCCATTTTTAATTGTATTTTGTTGGTGGAAACACATGTATTATTTGTTTAAAGTCTGTTTCTCTAAACTATTTGCTTTTGTTCCTATCAAGCACAAAATGAAGTCTTTCAAAATAGGGTTATAATTTGTGGTCAAGAGATAGGAAAGTTGTGAAGTTATGGCCTTGCAAGCACATAATCTCTATTTGATCCCCAGGATAAATGTAAAAAGAAAAATCTATGTGAATTAGTACCTTTTAGTCACACCCCTGGGAGGTGGAGACAGGTGGATACCTAGAATTCATTGGCCAGCCATTATTTCTCAGCTAGTTCTTAGCCAGTGACCTTGTTGTCTTAAAAAAAAAAAAGATGAGTGACAGACACCTGAAGTTTTTCTCTAGTCTCTACATATCCCTACACACAAAGTGTGCACACATATGTGTGTTTACATACATGCATACATATATACACCTATGCACAAGATCATTATTTGAAAATTTAAATTATTATTATTATCTTTGAAGAGAGCATGCTGTAGCATGCATATAGAAGTTGGAAATCAGTTTTCTGTCTATCATATGGGTTCTGAGGTATCACACTTAGGTTGTAAGCCTTGGCAAGCAACTACCTTCACCCACTGAGCCTTCTCATCAGCCTAATTCAAAGCTTTGAATAGCAAATTCACTGTATTTTCAGCTTTCAGCTAGCTCATGTTTAGCTTTTACACATCAGACTCAAGTCTGTGGGTTCCCACATGTGTGTTTCTATGTATTTCTATTGTCTGTGAAACTGAGCTCTTGGGAAAGTATTAAGTGTGATGCTCTATCCAAAACTCTACTGAAATATTAAATGGAAATTTCACATACAACACTGATTCCTAAGTGAAGCTTCTTTTTTATCTTTATCTCAATAGTTTCTTATATTTATTTACCTTATTTTATGAATACAACTCTTAAGATATACATTAAGAGTCATGCTGTTTGCTTTACAATGCTTGCTCTTTTCTCTCATCATGTTTTCAGAAAGATGTGGCCATTTTTGTAATTCTCTGTCCTGTCTTCTACAATGTCTATTTTCTCTCTATAAGTTTAAAATACCTTGTAATTTTGGAGTTCAGAAATTATTATGTTTCCTTTATTTGCAGAATCTTCAGAAGTACAATTCAGGTTTTGAAAATATAATTCAACTCCTACTGCTCCTGAGATCCAATCCACCAAGCCTCATCCTCAGATCTGTAGCAGGAAACCCTCTGCAATTTCCCTGTCCTCTCTGACTCCATTCCCAACTGATAAAAAGGAATTTCTCCAACTTTCCTTCCCCCAACTCATATCATTATCCCAGGCCCTAACACCAGTGGCCCTCCCTGTGAGCATAACAACTAATCATGCCGGGAAAACAGACAACACATAGCCATCACATTATCCAAAAGGAAACAGAAATCATGGAACAAAACACCCACCCAACAAAGACAAACCTCCAAATCAGTACCTAGATTTATAATCATTCCAAACCCTGGATGCCTAGACACCAGTGTAAAAATACAATCACTAACAGCCAGAGCAATATCCCTCCAATGGAACCCAGCTAACCTACCACAGCAGGACCTGAATATTCCAACATAGCTGAAACACACATAACATTTACCTCAACATGTAGCACACACCAAAAGCACACTCCATCCTACACACATACACACACACACACACACACACACACACACACACACACAAAGACCTTCAAACCAAATATATGTAGACGATAGGATCCTTAAATAAAAAATGGATAAATCCCTTAAAGAAACCCAAGAAAACACAAACAAACTATTGAAGAAAAAAAATTAAACTGTTCATGACCTGAAAATGGAAATAGAAATAATAAAGAAAATACGAATTGAGGGAAATCTGGAAATAAAAAATTTAGGAAGTTGAACAGAAACTACAGAGGTAAACTTTACCAACATAATACAAAATGGAGAAATTGGGAAGAGAATCTCAGGCATCAAAGATATATATGGATACATTGGTCAAAGAAAATGTTAATTCTAAAAAATCCCTTATACAAAATATCTAAGAAATCTAGGACACTATGAAAATACCAAACCTAAGAATAATAGGAATTAGTTAATAGGAATTCTGTAAGGCAAAGGACACTGTCAATTGGATAAAGAGGCAGCCTACATAATGGGAAAAGATTTTCCACATCCAATAAAGGTCTAATATCATATATATGTATATACATACACACACACACACACACACACACACATATATATATATATATATATATATATATATATATATATATATATTCCAGAAAGCAGATTTCAACAAACAAACAAATAAACAATCCACTTAAAAATGAGGTACAGATCTAAATAGAATTCTCTATAGAGGAAACTCAAGTGGCTGAGAAACACTTATGGAAACTTTCAATATCATTAGTCCTCAGAGAAAATCAAATAAGAACTACTTTGAGATTCCATCTTACATCTGTCAGAATGGTTAAGAACAATAACGTAAATAACAGCTCACACTGGCAAGGATGTGGAGCAAGGGGAACACTCCTCTTTTGCTGGTAGGAGTGCAAACATGACAGCCACTGTGAAAATCAAAATGTTGGTTCCTCAGAAAGTTGGGAATCAATCTGCCTCAAGATATAGCACATAACAAAAGGACATTCCATCTTACACACAAAGACACTTTCATTGCTCAACCATGTTCATTGCAGCTTCATTCACAATAGGCAGAAACTGGAAGCAACCTTGATGTTCTTCAACCTATGAATGGATAAATGAAATGTGGCATATTTACACAATGGAGTACTACTCTGCTATTAAAAGAATGACGGCCCCGGACTTCCCTTCTGAAGCACAGGTGAGTGCCCTAGCTTGCCCCTGACCCCATCCCTGGGCACCAGCCACTCTGGGGAAGACCTGCCCAACTTGGCCCCAGGTTCTGGTCACCAGGCAGGTTCCCTTCTAGCCCCACTGGGAAGGATCCCCTTCTCCAAGACCCCTGGCACACCCTGCAGTCTCCACGCCCTGCCCCCAACCCCATTCACCTGAGCCCCAAGCCTCTTCCTGAGACTTAGAGGCCGGCCCCCAGCTCCCAGCTCCCATCTTGCCCCAGACTTCCCTTCTGAAGCACAGGTGAGTGCCCTAGCTTGCACCGGACCCCATCCCTGGGCACCAGCCACTCCCGGGAAGACCTGTCCAACTTGGCCCCAGGTTCTGGTCACTGGGCAAGTTCCCTTCTAGCCCCACCGGGAAGGATCCCCTTCTCCAAGACCCCTGGCAGACCCTGCAGTCTCCACGCCCTGCCCCCACGCCCATCCGCCCGAGCCCCAAGCCTCTTCTTGAGACTTAGGGGCTGGCCCCCAGCTCCCATATTGCCCTGGATTTCCTGTCTGGAGGAGAGAGAGAGAGAGAGAGAGAGAGAGAGAGAGAGAGAGAGAGAGGAGAGCACCCATCCTCCCCAGGGCTTCCCTTCTGAACAAGAGCTCCCATCCTGCCCCAGACTTCCAATTTGGACAAGAGAGCTCCCATCTGGACAAGAGAGAGAGACTTCCTGAATCTGTCAGCTCTGTCTGAACCAAGTGTGCGGATAAGGCCAAGAACGAACCACAAGGAGATGGGCAGACGTCAAGGCAGAAACACATACAACAAAATGAATAGCAATACACCATCACCAGGCCCTAGCCCTCCTCCAACACCTAGACCTGAACATCAGATATTGGAAGAAGCAGAAGAAAATAGCCTTATGAATGTCATCATGAAGAAGCTAGAGGCTCATGTAGAGGAAAAGACAAAAAAATGTGAAGAACGCTGTAAACAACTAGAGGAAAGGGCAAACCAATTAGAAGAAATCAAAAAAGTCCTGGAAGAGAACAATAAAATACTGAAAGAAAATCAAGAAAAATCAATGAAACAAATGAAGGAAATAGTCCAAGACCTGAAAAGGGAAATAGAAAAAATGAAGAAGACACAAACAGAGGGAATGCTGGAAATAGAAAATATGAGAAAACGATTGGGAACTTCAGATGCAAGTATAATCAACAGAATGCAAGAGACAGAAGAGAGAATCTCTAGCGTTGAAGATACAATAGAAGAAATAGATTCATCAGTCAAAGAAAACACTAAAGTCAACAAAGTTATGAACCAAAATGTCCAAGAAATTTGGGACACCATGAAAAGACCAAACCTACGAATAATAGGGGTAGAAGAAGGAGAAGAATACCAACTCAAGGGCACAGAAAATATATTCAAGAAGGTCATAGAAGAAAACTTTCCCAACTTAAAGAAGGAAATGCCTATGAAGATACAGGAAGCCTATAGAACACCAAACAGACTAGACCCCCCAAAAAAGTCCCCTTGCCACATAATAATTAAACAAACGTACAGAATAAAGAAAGAATATTAAGAGCAGCAAAGGAAAAAGGCCAAGTGACATATAAAGGCAAACCTATCAGAATAACACCCGATTTCTCAATGGAGACTTTGAAAGCCAGAAGGTCCTGAACAGATGTAATGCAGACACTAAGAGACCATGGATGTCAGCCTAGACTAATATACCCAGCAAAACTTTCAATCATCACAGATGGAGTGAACAAGACATTCCATGACAAAGCCAGATTTAAACAATATTTATCCACAAACCCAGCCCTACAGAAAGCACTAGAAGGAAAATTCCAACCTAAGGAAGTCAGATACAACCTCGAAAACACAGGCAATAGATAAAGCCACAGCAGTAAACCCCAACGAAGAAAAGTACACACACATCACCACCAAAAAATAACAGGAATGAACAATCACTGGACATTAATATCCCTCAATATCAACGGACTTAATTCACCTATAAAAAGACATAGGCTTACAGAATGGATACGAAAGCAGGACCCATCTATCTGCTGCATACAAGAAACACATCTCAAATTCAAAGATAGACACTACCTAAAAATAAAAGGCTGGGAAAAGACTTTCCAATCAAACGGTCTTAAGAAACAAGCGGGTGTAGCCATCCTGATATCCAGCAAAATAGACTTCAAACTAAAATCAATCAAAAGAGATCAAGAAGGGCATTACATACTCATCACAGGAAAGATCCACCAAGATGAAGTCTCAATTCTGAACATTTATGCCCCAAACACAAGGGCACCCACATATGTAAAAAAAACATTATTAAAGCTTAAATCACATATAAAACCCCACACATTAATAGTGGGAGACCTCAACACCCCACTTTCACCACTGGACAGATCCCCCAAATCGAAACTTAACAGAGAAATAAAGGACTTAACTGATGTCATGACTCAAATGGACTTAATCGACATCTACAGAACATTCCATCCTAACAAAAAAGAATATACCTTCTTCTCAGCACCCCATGGAACCTTCTCTAAAATCGAACACATACTTGGTCACAAAACAAATCTAAACAGATACAAAACAATTGGAATAACCTCCTGTGTTCTATCAGATCACCATGGTCTAAAGTTGGATTTTAACAACAACAAAAACTACAGAAAACCTACAATTTCATGGAAACTGAACAATACCCACCTGAATCACCAATGGGTTAAGGAAGAAATAAAGAAAGAAATTAAAGACTTCCTAGAGATCAACGAAAATGAAGACACCACATATCCAAACCTATGGGACACTATGAAAGCAGTACTAAGAGGGAAATTCATAGCACTAAACGCCCACATAAATAAGCTGGAGAAATCTCACACTAGTGACTTAACAGCACACCTGAAAGTTCTAGAACAGGAAGAAGCAAAGTCTCCCAGGAAAAATAGATGCCAGGAAATTATCAAAGTGAGAGCTGAAATCAATAAAATAGAAACAAAGAGAACAATACAAAAAATTAATGAAACAAAGAGTTGGTTCTCTGAGAAAATCAACAAGATAGACAAGCCCTTATCCAAACTAACCAAAAGACAGAGAGAGAGCATCCAAATCAACAAAATCAGAAATGAAAAGGGGGACATAACAACAGACATTGAGGAAATCCAGAGAATCATCAGGTCATACTTCAAAAACCTCTATTCCACAAAACTGGAAAACCTAAAAGAAATGGATAATTTTCTGGATAGGTACCACATACCTAAATTAAATCAAGACCAGATAAACTATTTAAATAGTCCAATAACCCCTAATGAAATAGAAACAGTCATTAAAAGTCTCCCAACCAAAAAAAGCCCAGGACCAGATGGTTTCAGTGCAGAATTCTACCAGATCTTCAAAGAAGAGTTAATACCAATACTCTCTAAATTGTTCCATACAATAGAAACAGAAGGAACATTACCAAACTCCTTCTATGAGGCTACAATTACCCTGATTCCCAAACCAAACAAGGATACAACGAAGAAAGAGAACTACAGACCGATCTCCCTCATGGACATTGATGCAAAAATACACAATAAAATACTGGCAAACAGACTCTAAGAACACATCAAAACAATTATCCACCATGATCAAGTAGGATTCATTCCAGGGATGCAAGGATGGTTCAACATACGAAAGTCTGTCAATGTGATACACCATATAAACAAACTCAAAGAAAAAAACCACATGATCATCTCACTAGATGCTGAAAAGGCATTTGACAAAATCCAACACCCCTTCATGATAAAGGTCTTGGAGCGATCAGGAATACAGGGAACATACCTAAACATAATAAAGGCAATTTACAGCAAGCCAACAGCCAACATCAAATTAAATGGAGAGAAACTCAAAGCAATTCCACTAAAATCAGGAATGAGGCAAGGCTGTCCGCTCTCCCCATACTTATTCAATATAGTACTTGAAGTTCTAGCCAGAGCAATAAGACAACATAAGGAGATTAAGGGGATACAAATTGGAAAGGAAGAAGTCAAGCTTTCCCTATTTGCACATGACATGATAGTATACTTGAGCAACCCCAAAGATTCCACCAAGGAACTGATACAACTTATAAACACCTTCAGCAACATAGCAGGATACAAGATCAACTCAAAAAAATCAATAGCCCTCCTATATACAATGGACAAAAAAGCGGAGAAGGAAATCAGAGATACATCACCCTTTACTATAGCCACAAATGACATAAAATACCTTGGGGTAACACTAACCAAGCAAGTGAAGGACCTATATGACAAGAACTTTAAGTCCCTGAAAAAAGAAATTGAAGAAGATGTCAGAAAATGGAAAGATCTCCCATGCTCATGGATAGGCAGAACTAACATAGTAAAAATGGCAATCTTACCAAAAGCAATCTACAGATTCAATGCAATCCCCATCAAAATACCAACACAATTCTTCACAGACCTGGAAAGAATAATACTCAACTTCATATGGAAAAACAAAAAACCCAGGATAGCCAAAAGAATCCTGTACAATAAAACAACCTCTGGAGGCATCACGATCCCTGACTTCAAGCTGTACTATAGAGCTACAGTAATAAAAACAGCTTGGTACTGGCATAAAAACCGACATGTGGACCAATGGAATCGAATTGAAGACCCTGACATTAATCCGCACACCTATGAACAAATAATTTTTGACAAAGAAGCCAAAAGTGCACAATGGAAAAAAGAAAGCATCTTCAACAAATGGTGCTGGCAAAACTGGATATCAACATGTAGAAGGCTGCAAATAGATCCATATCTATCACCGTGCACAAAACTTAAGTCCAAGTGGATCAAGGACCTCAACATAAATCCAGCTACTCTGAACCTGCTAGAAGAGAAAGTAGGAAGTAGTCTTGAACGCATTGGCATAGGAGACTACTTTCTAAATAGAACACCAGTAGCACAGACACTGAGAGAAACAATCAATCAATGGGACCTCTTGAAACTGAGAAGCTTTTGTAGGGCAAAGGATACGGTCAACAAAGCAAAGCGACAGCCTACAGAATGGGAAAAGATATTCACCAATCCCACATCTGACAGAGGACTGATATCCAGAATATATAAGGAACTCAAGAAATTAGACATCAAAATGCCCAACAGTCCAATTAAGAAATGGGCTATAGAACTAAACAGAGAATTCTCAACAGAGGAAACTCAAATGGCTGAAAGACATTTAAGGAATTGCTCAACATCCCTAATCATCAGGGAAATGCAAATCAAAACAACTCTGAGATACCACCTTACACCTGTCAGAATGGCTAAGATCAAAAACACTGAAGACACCTTATGCTGGAGAGGATGTGGAGCTAGGGAAACTCTCCTCCACTGCTGGTGGGAATGCAAGCTTGTACAACCACTTTGGAAATCAATATGGCGCTTTCTTAGAAAATTGGGAATCCATCTCCCCCAAGATCCAGCTATACCACTCTTGGGCATATACCCAAGGAATGCTCAACCACACCACAAGAGCACTTGTTCAGCTATGTTTATATCAGCATTGTTTGTAATAGCCAGAACATGGAAACAACCTAGATGCCCTTCAACTGAAGAATGGATAAACAAAATGTGGTACATATACACAATGGAATACTACTCAGCAGAGAAAAACAATGACATCATGAGGTTTGCAGACAAATGGATGGATCTAGAAAAAATCATCCTGAGTGAGGTATCCCAGACTCAGAAAGACAAACATGGTATGTACTCACTCATAACAGGATACTAGATGTGGAACAAGGATGACTGGACTGCTACTCACATCACCAGGCAGGCTACCTGGAAAACAGGACCCCAAGAAAGACACAGGGATCGCCCAATGACAGAGAAATGGAAGAGATCTACATGAACAGCCTGGACATGAGTGGGGGTAGTGAAGGGCGAGGGTCGAGGGAAAGAGAGCTTGGGTGAGTGGGAGATCCCAGCTGGATCAACAACAGAGAGGGAGAACAGGGAATAGGAGACCATGGTAAATGAAGACCACATGAGAATAGGAAGAAACAAAGTGCTAGAGAGGCCCACAGAAATCCACAAAGATACCCCCACAACAGAGTGCTGGCAATGGTCGAGAGACAGTCCGAACTGACCTACTCTGGTGATGGGATGGCCAAACACCCTAATTGTCATGCTAGAAACCTCATCCAACTACTGAGGGATCTGGATGCAGAGATCCATGACTAGGCCCCAGGTGGATCTCTGGGAGTCCAATTAGCGAGAATGAGGAGGGTTTATATGAGCTAGAATTGTTGTGACCAAGGTCGGATTAAGCACAGAGACAAATAGCCAAACAAATGGAAACACATGAAATATGAACCAATGGCTGAGGGGTCACCAACTGGATCAGGCCCTCTGAGTGGGTGAGACAGTTGATTGGCCTGATCTGTTTGGGAGGCATCCAGGCAGTGGCACCGGGTCCTGTGCTCATTGCATGAGTTGGCTGTTTGAAACCTGGGGCCTATGCAGGGTCCCTTGGCTCGGCCTGGGAGGAGGGGACTGGACCTACCTGGACTGAGTCCACCAGGTTGATCTCAGTCTGTGGGGAAGGCTTTGCCCTGGAGGAGATTGGAATGGGGGGGTGGACTGGGGGGAAGGTGAGGGGGGAGGGAGGGGGGAGAACAAGGGAATCTGTGGCTGATATGT